>NC_091968.1:2727272-3030303 GCF_036711975.1 Onthophagus taurus | reverse complement strand
TTATTGTAAAATATTTCATTTCGATACAAATGATTTTTGATTTTAATTTTAATTATAGGAATTTAAATATTTAATGATATTAATTTAATTTCCTTTTGGATTTTGTTTAAAATGAAATAAATAAACAATGGTTTATTGTTCGCAGGGAAGTCCACAGGAATTGTGACCAATACAAGGATAACCCACGCCACTCCAGCTGCATTGTATGGCCATTCCCCGTCGAGATATTGGGAGGACGACTCCAAAGTACCCCCCGCGGCCAGGAAATCCTGCAAGGACCTAGCTCGACAACTCATTGAAAACGACCCTGGAAGAAATATCAACGTAAATCTCTTTATTATTTATTCAAAAATAAATTGTTTAAATTAGAATCATATCCGCAGTTGGATTACAATCCGACCGAGACATTAACTCTCCGATACCGATTCGAAATTCCTCCTTAAAGTTTGCCAACGGCGTCGGCTTATCGGGCCGTTGTTCTGCAACGACGAGGTTCAGGGCGTTTTGGGTGAGGAGGAGTAGAATAAATACAAATCGGTTTAGCGGAGAAACGAGCGCTTGTTCCTTGAAACGCTGTGTTCGTAAGCTGTGCAGCTTAACGGAACAAAGGCCCCCCGACTATTTCTCCCTCGATATATCGAAAGACGTATCGAGCAAATTTACTTTGATGCCAGAAATGCCACACACTTACTTCACAGAAACAGGGTCTAGATATCTTTAAATCCGGATTTAAACATTCCTTGTCTCCTCATACTTCATCGATTCTCACATCTTAGTATTATCTTATTTTCGAATAATTTTTTTTTATTACTTTTAGGTTCTTATGGGTGGTGGTAGAAGACATTGGTTACCAAAAGTAGCAAACGATCCGGAATTAACGAAAGAAGAAGGAAGAAGATTGGACGGAAGGAACTTGATAGACGACTGGTTAAGGGACAAACGTAGAAGACAGCTAAAAGCGGAGTACGTTTGGAACAAGGGCCAATTAGACAAAATTAACCCGAACGAAGTCGACTATTTACTCGGTGAGTTTGCCATCTTTCCGGTTGTCGGTGCCGCACCCCGTGAGAGTTGAGATTTTCGTTTTCGCGAGATCTTGAACATCTGTCCCCGGCGATGTCTTAACCTAGATTCGCGCCCGTCGAAAGGTTCCTCTTCATTTTACCAACTCAGTTCGGTTAATTAAAGGAAAACAACTCCTTGAAAATTGTCTGGATGACGGTCTCCGAGACGATAGAATAGTACAAGAACGAATTCTTGTTCAGTTTAAAGCACAAACCATTAACTAAGTTTAGATGAGGTTTTATTTCCAATTTTTATGTTTTCTTTTCATTCTGCATTTACGCGGTAAGAGACCAAGAATTTCACAAAGATTTTTTTTATTGTTGGGTTTCAAATTAAATTGTGATATGATAAAACACGGTCCAGATACATTCATTACATTTATGCAAGAGATGTAGAAGGAAATCAAGTTTAATTTGGAACAATTGAAGCTGCTCCAAGCAAGACGACTTTACCAACGTTGAATCACACAATCTAAATGTGTCATTTTGTATTACTCTCGTTATGTGTGGAGAAGCGGAGTGCGCAATTAATATTGGAGCAGTGGACGAACCCCAACGGGCCTCTTCTGCATGTACCTACCAGGCTTGAGACGTTGTATGAGGAAATTCTCGTTAGGAGATGATATCGCTTTCATGCCGTTGCTTTCCTTATTAATTAAGCTTTATTTTAAGATAGAACTCATTAAAATATATCAATTCTCCCAAGAGTTATCAAAAGAAATTTCGGATTTCTCCATTTTGAGCTATTACAAGTAACCTAATTGTAATCGTTCTAGATATGGGTGGGAAACAAGATACATATTGTTGAAATTATTATTAATTAAGCTTTCGTTTAAAGTAAAAGCATCGAAGCATCTCAATCTATCCGAGAGATACAACCGTTAGAGTCGATGTAAAGTTTAAATCGATTCAAGCTCTTTTCTGAAACGCAACCTCACCGATATCTAAACATTTACAAATAGCACATAAGATTACATTGAATTCCTTATTAATTAAGTCTTCTTTTAAGATATAACTCATTGCATTATCTCAATTTTCCCAATAGTTATCAAAAGAAAGAGTTATTCATCATGGAATTCTCCACTTTGAGCTATTACAAGTAACCTAATTGTAATCGTTCTAGATACGGGAAGGAAACAAGATACATCTCGTTATAATACTTATTAATTAAACTTTCGTTTAAAGTAAAAGCATCGAAACATCTCAATCTATCCAAAAGATACAACCGTTAGAATCGAAGCAAAGTTTAAATCGATTTAAGGTCTTTTCTGTAACGCAACCTCACCGATATCTAAACATTTAAAAATAGCGCATCAAATTACATTGAATTCCTTATTAATTAAGTGTTCTTTGAAGATATAACTCGTTCAATTATCTCAATTTTCCCAATAATTATCAAAAGAAAGTTATTCATCATAGACTTTTCCATTTTGAGCTATTACAAGTAACCTAATTGTAATCGTTCTAGATATCGGAGGGAAACAAGATACATGTCGTTGTAATTCGTATTAATTAAGCTTTCGTTTAAAGTAAAAGCATAGAAACATCTCAATCTATCCAAGAGATGCAACCGTTAGAGTCAAAGCAAAGTTTAAATCGATTTTATCTCTTTTCTGTAACGCAACCTCACCGATATCGAAACATTTACAAATAGCGCATCGAATTATATTGAATTCCTTATTAATTATGTGTTCTTTTAAGATATAACTCATTAAAATATCTCAATTTTCCCAAGAGTTATCAAAAGAAAGAGTTATTCATCATAGAATTCTCCATTTTGAGCTATTACAAGTAACCTAAATGTAATCGTTCTAGATATGGGAGGGAAACAAGATACATGTCGTTGTAATTCTTATTAATTAAGCTTTCGTTTAAAGTAAAAGCATCGAAATATTTCAATCTAGCCAAGAGATACAACCGTTAGAATCGAAGCAAAGTTTAATCGATTCTAGCTCTTTTCTGTTACGCAATCTCACCGATATCTAAACATTTAAAAATAGCGCATCAGATTACATTGAATTCCTTATTAATTAAGTGTTCTTTGAAGATATAACTCATTCAATTATATCAATTTTCCTAATAATTATCAAAAGAAAGTTATTCATCATAGATTTTTCCATTTTGAGCTATTACAAGTAACCTAATTGCAATCGTTCTAGATATCGGAGGGAAACAAGATACATCTCGTTGTAATTCGTATTAATTAAGCTTTCGTTTAAAGTAAAAGCATAGAAACATCTCAATCTATCCAAAAGATGCAACCGTTAGAGTCGAAGCAAAGTTTAAATCGATTCTAGCTCTTTTCTGTTACGCAACCTCACCGATATCTAAACATTTAAAAATAGCGCATCAGATTACATTGAATTCCTTATTAATTAAGTGTTCTTTTAAGATATAACTCATTTAATTATCTCAATTTTCCCAATAGTTATCAAAAGAAAGTTATTCATCATAGAATTTTCCATTTGGAGCTATTACACGTAACCTAATTGTAATCGTTCTAGATATGGGAGGGAAACAAGATATATGTCGTTATAATTCTTATTAATTAAGCTTTCGTTTAAAGTAAAAGCATCGAAACATCTCAATCTGTTCAAGAGTTACAACCGTTAGAGTCGAAGCATAATTTAAATCGATTTTATCTCTTTTCTGTAACGCAACCTCATCGATAACTAAACATTTTAAAATAGCGCATCAAATTACATTGAATTCCTTATTAATTAAGTGTTCTTTGAAGATATAACTCATTCAATTATCTCAATTTTCCCAATAGTTATCAAAAGAATGTTATTCATCATAGACTTTTCCATTTTGAGCTATTACAAGTAACCTAATTGCAATCGTTCTAGATATGGGAGGGAAACAAGATACATGTCGTTGTAATTCTTATTAATTAAGCTTTCGTTTAAAGTAAAAGCATCGAAACATCTCAATCTGTCCAAGAGTTACAACCGTTAGAGTCGAAGCAAAACTTAAATCGATTTTATCTCTTTTGTGTAACGCAACCTCATCGATAACTAAACATTTTAAAATAGCGCGTCAGGTTACATTGAATTCCTTATTAATTAAGTGTTCTTTGAAGATATAACTCATTCAATTATCTCAATTTTCCCAATAATTATCAAAAGAAAGTTATTCATCGTACTTTTCCATTTTGAGCTATTACAAGTAATCTAATTGTAATCGTTCTAGATATCGGAGGGAAACAAGATACATGTCGTTGGAATTCGAATTAATTAAGCTTTCGTTTAAAGTAAAAGCATAGAAACATCACAATCTATCCAAGAGATACAACCGTTAGAGTAGAAGCAAAGTTTAAATCGATTTAATCTCTTTTCTGTAGCACAACCTCACCGATATCGAATCATTTAAAAATAGCGCATCAGATTACATTGAATTCCTTATTAATTAAGTGTTCTTTTAAGATATAACTCATTGAATTATCTCAATTTTCCCAATAATTATCAAAACAAATAGTTATTCATCATAGAATTCTCCACTTTGAGCTATTACAAGTAACTTAATTATGATCGTTCTAGATATGGGAGGGAAACAATGTGCATGTCATTGTAATTCTTGTTAATTAAGTTTTCATTTAAAGTAAAAGCATCGAAACATCTCAATCTATCCAAGAGATGCAACCGTTAGAGTCGAAGCAAAGTTTAAATCGATTCAAGCTCTTTTCTGTAATGCAACCTCACCGATATCTAAACATTTACAAATAGCACATCAGATTACATTGAATTCCTTATTAATTATGTCTTCTTTTAAGATATAACTCATTGCATTATCTCAATTTTCCCAATAGTTATCAAAAGAAAGAGTTATTCATCATAGAATTCTCCATTTTGAGCTATTACAAGTAACCTAATTGTAATCGTTCTAGATATAGGAAGGAAACAAAATACTTATTGTTGTAATTCTTATTAATTAAGCTTTCGATTAAAGTAAAAGTATCGAAACATCTCAATCTGTCCAAGAGATATAACCGTTAAAGTCGAAGCAAAGTTTAAATCGATTTTATCTCTTTTCTGTAACGCAAGCTCATCGTTAACTAAACATTTAAAAATAGCGCATCAAATTACATTGAATTCCTTATTAATTAAGTGTTCTTTTGAGATATAACTCACTGAATTATCTCAATTTTCCCAATAGTTATCAATAGAAAGAGTATCCATTTTGAGTCATTGCAAGTAACCTGATTGCAAAAAACCAAGATGTGAGATAGAAATAAGACAAATCGTGATGTAATTCTTATTAATTAAGCATTTGTTTATAGTGAAAGCATCGATACAATTCGGCTCAAAAAAAAAAGCTCAATTCTTCGAAAAGGTGTAGCTCAAAAATGATTGCATAAACACAGTAAATAAAAATAGTCATTTCGGTAAGAAAATGGTGAACTAAAGTTTTAATCATTTTCAGATTATGGTTTAAAAAGTCAAAAATTATACGACGCATTACAAATTAATTATAAACAACTCAATACTTGAGTACAAAATTATAGAGTACCACATTATATTAGGTAAAGTTTAAAAAAACTCAATTTGCATAAGTACTTCGCAAAATAGCATTCCTAAGCGTAAATATTCCATAATCGCAGTGAGAAAAGATAAAACAAATATTTAAACTTATAAAATATTGAATTCCTCCTAGTTTTGTAAGAACACTTGAAACTTGAGCACGCAAAACTTATTTTGGTTAAAACTGAAAGTTGGGTGGAGTTAAATTCAAAATGAAATTGTTTTTAGTATTGATCGTTTTTGCGTTTTTAATAGATTGGACAATAACGAAAGGTGAGAAATACTTTTAACCAATTTATTTTAATGTTTTAAAATGTTCCTAGGAACGTCTAACCGTGATCATAAAAAGGAACATGAAGAAAGCAAAACTCACGACAAACATAATAAACATAAAATCCATAAAGATGAACATAAAAATGCAGGGTATAAAAAGCATGAAGAAAAAAAGGTGAAACATGGTGAAAAACGTAAGGTTTAAAAAATGTTTTTTTAAATGACATTGAAAAAAAAATTGAATTTCAAATAGGAACATTTTTTCGCGGTTGCAATCCGAAATGCATTCTTGGATATGAATGTGAAGTGCGTGCAATAAATTCTAGATGTGTGGTGAGAACACCATCATTCCAAAGTAATAAAATCAAAACAACAACTCCTCATTACATCCCAAGATTTATGATAAACGGAGCTCCAGCGTATGCGGGCTAATCTTGTGTAAAAAGAAAAATTGTAAACATAATAAAATAGTATTTTTCTTTGGTGTTTTTCTTGTTGAACATGTGCAATTTCAGTTTTCCCATTCGATTTAAAAAGGGTCGATCACGGAAAAGTGTGTAACGTAGATATCTATCGGAAAGTTTAATATTACACACACCTCTGGGACGATATTAAATTTTTTACTATCGCGGCGAATATTAAACTCGATGTGAAAAATGCTTGAGGTAAATGTCGTCCATTTTTCAAAACGATTCCGTAACCACTAACGGCCACCAACTTCTCGCACATCCTCGATGCGGTTTTTCGAGGATGAAAGTGTCAAATATTCGCATTCTCCATCTAACCACCGGCAGTAAAACGGATTAAACAGCCCTTTTAGAAAATTGAGATAACGTCCGAACGAAAATCTACTCGTAACAGTTTGGAACAATGTTTTAAAAGATCCAGAATTGAATATTTTCGGAATGGTATAATTTTAAAGTTTCAATATTGGGTCTTTTCTCAATAAATCTTTTATTACATACATTTTCAAGAATTCAATATTTCAAGTACCTCGTTAAATCAAATCTCCAACTCTATAGTATGCATGAATGCATGAGGAGACTACATTTTTTCCCATTTTATATATTATTATTTGTGTCAAATTTACGAGAAATAAATTACGAGGACATCAACTGCACGTGTTATTCGGAATGATAATCTCGTTACAATCCAAAACATGTCGCGCATGGAGCAGGCCAGAAACGCCATGCTGAATAACTGGGGCAACTTCAGTGGTGCTTCTGGTGCCGGTGACATTCGGCAACGCATCAAGTCATACGCTAACTGAATTTACATATGACTGGGCGAAGTCATACGGCGTCACGCAAAACCGTACCGTAGCTAGTAGATTGTTACGATGGCTGGAAACGACGAGTTGTGGATGAGCTCATTTGAAACCGGTCCAAGAGAGTTTGCTGTCAACTGTCCAAATCGTTCTGTTGGTCGACGTTGTAAGGTTACTGACATAGGAGTATTGATTATGGATTTTATGTCGGAAAAAGTTAGTTTAAAGTTAAGCGAACTTTAAATTGGAATTTTCAAATGAAATCAGGAACGATCTAAAATAATGTTTCGTAATAAATATTGAAAATGTAATCTTCTAACAACTATACGCCAAAATAATATTACTACTTTAACCTAAATCCATCATCTTTATAATGAGAAGTCAATAAGTAACAAAATCGTTAATTTTTGATTTAATTTTAGCTAACGTCTTTACTTTTGTAGTTAGAACACCATTAAGATCAAAATTTCAAAATAAACGTATTTCTCATTAATGTAGGGCAGTAACTCAAAAACTAAAACCAATACAATTTAATGTTACTAATAAAAGTTGTTCAAAATCAACCATAAAAACATAACAGATAATTTATTTTAACACAACTATGCCAATTTTTTAGTTCGAAACCGATAAGTACCAAAATCTCTAAATAGACCACATTTTTCATTAATTTAAGGTGGTAACTTTAAAAGCTAATGAGATAGGTGCTGGAGTTATTTTCTATCAATAATCATAATAAACTACAAAAAAATAATACATAAACCAGTTTTAGTCAACGACATTAGTTTTGTAGTTAGAACCCCATTAAGATCAACATTTCAAAATAAACGTATTACTTATTAATGTATGACGGTAATTCAAAAACTAAAACCAATTGAACTTAAAGTTACTAACAAAAGTTATTCAGAATCAACCATAAAAACATAGTAGATGATTTATTTTAACCCAACTATGCCAATTTTTTAGTTAGAACCCAATAAGGACCAAAATCTCCAAGTAGACCACATTCTTCATTAATTTAAGGTGGTAACTTTAAAAGTAAATGAGATAGGTGATGGAGTTATTTTCTATCTATAATCATAAAAAACTACAAAAAAATAATACATAAATCAGTTTTAGCCAACGACATTAGTTTTATAGTTAGAACCCCATTACGATCAACATTTCAATATAAACGTAGTTCTCATTAATGTATGGCAGTAAGTTAAAAACTAAAACCAATACAACTTAAAGTTACTAACAAAAGTTATTCAGAATCAACCATAAAAACTTAGTAGATAATTTATTTTAACCCAAGTATGCCAATTTCTTAGTTAGAATCCAATAAGGATCAAAAGCTCTGAAAAGACCACATTTTTCATTAATTTAATGTGGTAACTTTAAAAGTAAATGAGATAGGTGATGGAGTTATTTTCTATCAATAATCATAATAAACTACAAAAAAAATAATACATAAACCAGTTTTAGCCAACGGTATTAGTTTTGTAGTTAGAACCCCATTAAGATCAACATTTCAAAATAAACTTATTTCTCATTAATGTAGGGCAGTAACTTAAAAACTAAAACCAATACAACTTAAAGTTACTAACAAAGGTTGTTCAGAATCAATCATAAAATCATAGTAGATAATTTATTTTAACTCAACTATGCCAATTTTTTAGTTAGAACCCAATAAGGACCAAAATCTCTAAATAGACCACATTTTTCATTAATTTAAGGTGGTAACTTTAAAAATAAATGAGATAGGTGATAGAGTTATTTTCTATCAATAATCATAATAAACTACAAAAAAATAATACATAAACCAGTTTTAGCCAACGACATTAGTTTTGTAGTTAGAACCCCATTAAGATCAACATTTCAAAATAAACGTATTTCTCATTAGTGTAGAGCAGTAACTACTCAAAAACTAAAACCAATAGAACTTAAAGTTACTAACAAAAGTTATTCAGAATCAACCATAAAAACATACTAGATGATTTATTTTAACCCAACTATGCCAATTTTTTAGTTAGAACCCAATAAGGACCAAAATCTCTAAATAGACCACATTTTTCATTAATTTAAGGTGGTAACTTTAAAAGTAAATGAGATAGGTGATGGAGTTATTTTCTATCAATAATCATAATAAACTACAAAAAAATAATACATAAACCATTTTTAGCTGACGACATTAGTTTTGTAGTTAGAACCCCATTAAGATCAACATTTCAAAATAAACGTATTTTTCATTAATGTAGGGCAGTAACTCAACAACTAAAACCAATACAACTTAAAGTTACTAATAAAAGTTATTCAGAGTCAACAATAAAAACACAGTAGGTAATTTATTTTAATCCAACCATTCCAATTTTTTAGTTAGAACCCAATAAGGACCAAAATCTCTAAATAGACCACATTTTTCATTAATTTAAGGTGGTAACTTTAAAACTAATTGTAAGTGAGATAGGTGATGGAGTTATTTTCTATCTATAATCATAATAAACTGCAAAAAAATAATACATAACCCAGTTTTAGCTAACGTCATTACTTTTGTAGTTGGAACTCCATTAAGATCAACATTTCAAAATAAACGTATTTCTCATAAATGTTGGGCAGAAACTCAAAAACTAAAATTATCCGCGCGAATTCAAAGTCAAGCTCATTATTTATGTCCTCAGTAACAATCTCCAATGACTGAAACGAAGGCCCGAGAGAATTTAAATTCAAATATATGGCTGCGCCCCTTCGCTCATGAGTTGATCTACAAAATTTAGCAACAGCTATAAAATTCTTGACCGCTAAAATGCTCAACTCATCGTCACGCAACCATTGTTCATTTAAACATAGTAAATCAAAAGTTTTATCTTTTAAAAAGGATTCAAGTTCATGAGTTTTATTGTTAATTGATATGACGGTGTATTGTATTGTACCATTGACTTCCCTTTTTAACAAAATATTGCTATCTAAATTATCAATCCGTTTTTGGTAACCTGAATAAAATTTGAGCGATTCTCATTAGTACAAACTGTAATTATGTTACTGTGCAATCCATATTGGGTAGCACTCACAATCAAATTAGCTACATGTTTAAAAAGCTTCACTTTCCCCTTTGTATGCAAGCCATGTTTGGTTTTATTTATTTTATCAACAATACCATTAATTTCAACAAAACAATTTTTCCTGCTATTTAATTTTTGCAAAAAATTATATGTTTTACAATTCAGATTATAGATTGCGACCGTGACTATCAGCCAGTAACACAACTTTAGATTTTGAAATAGTCTTGGATGTTGTTTGTCTTCCCATTTGATAGACTTCATCGCATCGCGGCACGTTGTGGAGGGATGTAGGCTTGGGTGCTGATTTAGTAACCACGTTAACCGGTGTCATCGGAGGATCCTTTACAGGACGCTCTCGTGTGTCAGAAATGTCACTAGCTCTATTAATTTGCGTTTTACTTTTTTTATGTTTTGATTTCTTAATCGATTGGTTTAAGGGAGAATTTTTACTTTTAAAACTATTGAGAAGTTTTAACGATTTTATGAGCCGTACAGCTAGATAGTTAACTCTTTTTTCTAGGTAGTCGATTTTATTTATCATTTTTAACATCATTTTTCCATTCGAAATTGATGCGTCTCGTCGGGAGCGTGTTTTAACATTTATTACTATTTTTATACTGTCACTTGAGTTGTCAAGTTGCGATTCCGGTTCTCGATCGTCGTTTAATAATTGATCCGCGTTAATAGTATTTTTGAGTCTAACTTTTAAGTCCACCTTTTTCCCCGTGTTATCTAGTCCCATTTTGCTTAGATATTCTTTTAATTCAGCTAATTTTAAAGTATTTATTTTGTATTCACTAAGTTGTTTATTCATTTTATATAGAAGAAGTATGAAAACCAGTTTTGTATGGAGAATAAAGAGTCTTACTATACGTGTAGAATTGTCACAATTTTTATGGCGAATTAATCACCAAACTGCTAAGCAAAACTAGCTGGTTTTAACATAAAATTATAGGGGAGCACTCGCGGTTTACACTAGTGGCAGTCTTATCAAGTTACTCACAGTTTAATCCTAGTTAATTGGCACAATAATGGAGGAACGAAGAAACGCTGTCGACACCACCACTGTGAATTTGTATTTTTGTATTAATGTATTAATGTAGGGCAATAACTCAAAAACTAAAACCAATACATCTTAAAGTTACTAACAAAGGTTGTTCAGAATCAATCATAAAAACATAGTAGATAATTTTTTTTGACCCAACTATGCCAATTTTGTAGTTAGAACCTAATAAGGACCAAAATCTCTAAATAGACCATATTTTTCATTAAATTAAGGTGGTAACTTTAAAAGTAAATGAGATAGGTGATGGCGTTATTTTCTATCAATAATCATAATAAACTACAAAAAAATAATACATAAACCAATTTTAGCCAACGACATTAGTTTTGTAGTTAGAACCCCATTAAGATCAACATTTCAAAATAAACCTATTTCTCATTAATGTAGGGCAGTAACTTAAAAACTAAAACCAATAGAACTTAAAGTTACTAACAAAAGTTATTCAGAATCAACCATAAAAACATAGTAGATGATTTATTTTAACCCAACTATGCCAATTTTCTAGTTAGAACCCAATAAGGACCAAAATCTCTAAATAGACCACATTTTTCATTAATTTAAGGTGGTAACTTTAAAAGTTAATGAGATAGGTGATGGAGTTATTGTCTATCAATAATCATAATAAACTACAAAAAAATAATACATAAATCAGTTTTAGCCAACGACATTAGTTTTGTAGTTAGAACCCCATTACGATCAACATTTCAAAATAAACGTAGTTCTCATTAATGTATGGCAGTAACTAAAACCAATGCAACTTAAAGTTACTAATAAAAGTTATTCAGAATCAACCATAAAAACATAGTAGACGATTTATTTTAACCCAACTATGCCAATTTTTTAGTTAGAACCCAATAAGGACCAAAATCTCTAAATAGACCACATATTTCGTTAATTTAAGGTGGTAACTTTAAAAGTAAATGAGATAGGTGATGGAGTTATTTTCTATCAATAATCATAATAAACTACAAAAAAATAATACATAAACCAGTTTTAGCCAACGATATTAGTTTTGTAGGTAGAACCCCATTAAGATCAACATTTCAAAACAAACGTATTACTCATTAATGTATGGCAGTAATTCAAAAGCTAAAACCAATACACCTTAAAGTTACAAACAAAAGTTGTTCAGAATTAACCATAAAAACATAATAGATAATTTATTTTAACCCAACTATGCCAATTATTTAGCTAGAGCCAAATAAGGAGCAAAATCTCTAAATAGACCACATTTTTTATTAATTTTAGGTGATAATTTTAAAACTAAGTGAGATAGGTGATGGCGTTATTTTCTATAAATAATCGTAATAAACTACAAAAAATAGTACATAACCCAGTTTTAGCCAACGACATTAGTTTTGTAGTTAGAATCCCATTAAGATCAACATTTCAAAATAAACGTATTTCTCATTAATGTAGGGCAGTAACTCAAAAACTAAAGCCAATAGAACTTAAAGTTACTAACAAAAGTTATTCAGAATCAACCATAAAAACATAGTAGATGATTTATTTTAATCCAACTATGCCAATTTTTTAGTTAGAACCCAATAAGGATCAAAATCTCTGAATAGACCACATTTTTCATTAATTTAAGGTGGTAACTTTAAAAGTAAATGAGATATGTGATGGAGTTATTTTCTATCAATAATCATAATAAACTACAAAAAAATAATACATAAACCAGTTTTAGCCAACGACATTAGTTTTGTAGTTAGAACCCCATTAAAATCAACATTTCAAAATAAACGGATTTCTCATTAATGTAGGGCAGTAACTTAAAAACTAAAACCAATACAACTTAAAGTTACTAATAAAAGTTAATCAGAATCAACAATAAAAACATAGTAGGTAATTTATTTTAATCCAACTATTCCAATTTTTTAGTTAGAACCCAATAAGGACCAAAATCTCTGAATAGACCACATTTTTCATTAATTTAAGGTGGTAACTTTAAAAGTAAATGAGATAGGTGATGGAGTTATTTTCTATCAATAATCATAATAAACTACAAAAAAATAACACATAAACCAGTTTTAGCCAACGACATTAGTTTTGTAGTTAGAACCCCATTAAGATCAACATTTCAAAATAAAGGTATTACTCATTAATGTAGGGCCGTAACTCAAAAACTAAAACCAATACAACTTAAAGTTACTAACAAAGGTTTTTCAGAATCAACCATAAAAGCATAGTAGATAATTTATTTTAACCCAAATATGCCAATTTTTTAGTTAGAACCCAAAAAACTAAATAGACCACATTTTCTAAATAAACCACTTTTTTTATTAACTTATTACGGATAGAAAATAATCCATAAATCATAACGGACTACAAAAACATATTACATAACCTACTTTAACCCAACCTTATTAATTTTGTAGTAAGAACAATAACATTACTTAAATATTGAAAGAAACCAGTCAAACTTACTTCTAAATTTATATTTTCCAAGTATTTTGATATAGACATATTGAATTACTTAAAAAACTCACATTTATCTCCAAAACTTCTTTGAGGTATATAGCAAAAAAGGTGGTTGAATCAAAAGCAATTTAAACTAAGTGTTTACCAAGTGTTTCCATAGTTGGAGTTTCTGGTAATAGATTGCAAAGGATGGGGAGTGGGATGTACGCAAAGAAGGGGTCACACAAGAACACCAAAGAAGGAATTCCGCAATTATGAACCGTATTTCCACACCTGCTGCTCCCCCAACTTCCTCTGTAATTTATACGTGGAAGCGTCCTCTGAAATAAACGATCGTCCTCTCTCCCCAATAACTCCCAGACCGGCAATGATTTACGTCACTTCTTGCGTCTGCGGGAAGTTCGGCTCACGGCGCCAAAGCAACAACATCTGATGTATCACACTTTATGCATAGTTTGTTGTTGATGGGGGTACGAGTTGTTGTTTATGTGTAGTTGAAAATTTAAGGTTGTACATATTTTTATGTGAATTATTCTTTGCAGGATTATTTGCGTATTCTCACATGGATTTTGAGGCCGATCGGGATCCTGGTGCTCAAGGAGATCCTTCGTTAGCGGATATGACCAGATCTGCTTTATCAATACTTCAAAAGAACAACAAAGGGTTTTTTTTGTTTGTTGAAGGTGCGTAAGATTTATTGGTTTTTAACTAACTGGAACAGAGTGGATGACAGTTATTGACGCCGCGTGACCGATTGTCATCGTAATATCCATCACCAGTCATAAATCTGTCCGTATGTGAAAGCATTAAATTTGCAAATCGCTATAAAAGCCGAACGATAAATTATTGCACGTTTAACGCGTTTCGGATAAAGTACGGATTACGCGACGTTAAATCGACGTTTGTTAATTCAATAATCCATCAGGTCAGAAAATAAGTTATAATTATTGCAAAAATTTTAAACAAAATCACCGTTAAAATTCAACTCCATATCTTAAGTACTAATTAAAAGATAAAGTTACGAAAAAAAAAAAAAAAAGAACCAGGACGTCGGAGTTATACTGCACAATTATGCAAATTTCCTGCTCTAGATAAGATCGCGGCTCGCGTTTCAGACGTCTTCGTCGTCCTTCCAAGCTTCTGGGTTTCGGTTTAAACGGTGTCGGCCGATTAAACGCCGAGGCAGTTGCCATGAAAAACGTTCGAATTATCGCGCACTAAACTTAATTGGTATGTTCATCCGAGCTAAATTTATCGTCGCAGGTGGCCGAATAGATCACGCCCACCACTACAACAACGCTTATAGGGCTCTGGATGAAACTCTAGCGATGGAAACGGCTCTGTTGGCAGCTATGGCCCTTGTAAATCCCACGGAGACACTTTTGGTACTCACTGCGGACCATTCCCACGTTCTAACGATGGGCGGACAAGCCACCCCACGTGGACAACCAATTTTAGGTATGTTCAAGTCATGTTTATAGTGTATTTAGGATGTTACTAGAGTACACAATTTCGGTAATGTCAGAATTTGAAATTGGAACAGATAAATCTAATTGGTGTTAGGGTGAATTCACGAAGGTGGTAAAACAATATTTGGTGTATGGAAATGTACGTTTTGATTGTATAATGTGAAGGAAGAAATATTTTGTTATGCTTATGTAGTGTATTTAATCAGTTTGTTAAGTTTATATTTAGAAGTTACCACTCCATCGGAAAACTAGCAGAAGATATCTAGTTCGGCGTTTACGTCATATTTTGTAGTTTGAAACTATAAAGTCTTGGTTTGGAAATAGGCAAGTTCCTGCTATGCAGTGTTAAATGCAACGTTAGATTCCTTTTACATTCAACTTTATTACCTAGAGATGGTGTTTAGTTTCCAGTTAAAAGTTTGCATCAACTGCAACGAACTTATCGCAAAATCCGCGGATATTCTCTATTATTATATTAAATCATTTTGGTGTTTATATCGTTTCTAACCAAGTCAGTTAATTGATTCATTTTCTACCAGTTGTATTCGTGTATCGATTTCCCAGAAAATATTTATGAAATTTTCACCAATTATCAATTAAATCGTGTACTTTTCATCCGTTTTTAAAAATCACTTTTGACAGAGGTGGTGGTTGTAATCTTTTAAGTAACTTTTATTATTATTAATATTGAAAACAATACTATTTACTTTTAAAACTAACTCTAACACCCTCTCTCAATTGAAACATTTTACATATCAACATAATGCATGGCTGCATGCATTAATAATCCAATCAATTTTCTACATCTGGTTTCTAATTCTTGACTTTCTGATGCTTTGCTTTGTTCCATCTTGAAGTTTTTATCCATAGGTGTTCCAATCGGCTTGCATTCCTCCATTATACAGGGTAATTTATTAGCTCACCATCAAACTTTGACTTATGATAGCTAATCCAATTACCAAAAAAAAATGTTAATGAACATATGTCCTATTTCAATTATTTACGAAATTATAACATTTTAAAGTTTTCTGCAGCGAATTGATTAATAGTCAGTCAAAATCAACCATTCAACAAAAATAAAGTTGTTATTGTAATATGTCAGTTTGCTGTAAGGTTTAATTATTACATACAAGAAGAAACTCAAAATGTACGCTTATAGCACTGAAGAGTATGCTGATATAATTTTCGTGTATGGTTTTTGCAATGGAACAGTACGAAAATATCAAGACAGATTTCCACAGCGTATTTTGCCATATTATTTAGTTTTTAGCGATTCTTTCAGAAGACATCGAGAAACAGGTAATTCTGCTCCAACAAAAGCTATTCGATCGCATGTAGTTAATGTAGAGGACGAAGAAGCTGTAATTAATGCTGCCATTAATAATCCTTCCATCAGCACTCGAAGAATAGCACACAACATACATGTAAGTCAAAATTTTGCATGGCGCGTATTGAACCTCGAAGTCCTTCATCCGTATCGTAAACAGAATGTTCAAGCTCTACAGCCAGGAGATAATCAGCAACGGTTATAATTTTGTGAATAGGTATTGCAACAACATGCCCAAAATAATGACTTCATTTCAAATGTTATCTGAATAGATAAATCATGTTTTACTCGAGATGGTATAAATAATTACCATAATAAACATATCTGGGCATTACAAAATCCGCATGCGATTAGACCAAGGAAATTTCAACAACGTTTCAGCATCAACGTTTGGGGTGGAATATTTAACAACAATTTACTAGGTTTGCATGTACTTGATGGATTATTACTTGATGGTAATAATGGTCCATTTGCTTGGCCACCTACATTTCCCGACCCTAATCCATTGGATTTCTACTTATGGGATCAAATTAAACAAATTGTGTATCAACTGGAAATTAACACACGAGAACAGTTATTAAACAGAATACAAATGGCTGCTACTGAAATAAAAAATCAACCAGACATTTTAATGCGGTCAAAGAACTCTTTAATTGGTCGTTGTGAAGCATATATTCTAGCAGAAGGAGGATATTTTGAACAATATTTGTAATATTTATGGGTTTAAAAAAAATGTTGCAGTTATGATATAAAAATTAAAACTTTAAAGTGTTATAATTTCGTAAATAATTGAAATAGGTGATATGTTCATTAACATTTTTTTTTGTAATTGGATTAGCTATCATATGTCAAAGTTTGATGGTGAGCTAATAAATCACTCTGTATATGTTTTTAATATTCTTTTCAAATAAGATATTTGATGTAACGCCATTTTTTCTTCTTCTTGTTCTATTTTTATTCCCAAATATGTTCCTATATTTCCCAAATATTTCATTTTGCAATTTGAAATTTTAGAAACTCTTTTAGAATCATTTTTATCTCTTCAATTATTTCCTTGTTGTTTCCAATTATTAATAAATCATTCAAATGTAAATTAGAATATATATTCGAGTTTCTTTGTCTATTTTTGTATAGGTACAAGATGCAATATACAAAAATATATTTCCATAGAAACCACGGCGTACCTATTTACTTTGTCCCACATAAAATGCAACATGTCAATATAATTTGACATTACAGTAAAACCTCGATAGATAAGATAACTATGTTGCATATTTTTATAGAACTAAAACTAGAACAATCACTAGAACTAATACAAGATCTAGACCTAAAATCATTTGGGTTTAGACGTCTTGAGAGACGTGCGGCTAAATCCGAATGTTTCTAGTTCTCGATCTAGTGTTAGTTCTAGTATTGCACTATCACTAGAACTATCACTAGAACTAACACAAGACCTAGAACTAGAATCATTCGGGTTTAGCCGTCTTGACAGATGTGCGGCTAAATCCGAATGTTTCTAGTTCTCGGTATAGTGTTAGTTCTATTATTGCACTAGCACTATCAATAGAACTAATACAAGACCCAGAACTAGAAACATTCCATTTAGCCGTGTGTCTCTTACGACGGCTAAACCTGAATGTTTCCACTTCTAGGTTTAATGTTAATTCTAGTGGCAGTAGTACATATTTTTATTACACTAAAACTACAACCAACACTAGACCTAGAACTAGAAACATTTTAAAGACGCCTGGCTAAACCCGATGCTTTGTAGTTCTAGATCTAATGTTAGTTCTAGTTTCACACTAGCACTATCACTAGAACTAACACAAGACTTAGAACTAGAATCATTCGGATTTAGCCATCTTGATAAACCTGCAGCTAAACTCAAATGTTTCTAGTTCTAGTTATAGTGTTAGTTGTAATTTTACACTAGCACTACCACTAGAATTATCGCAAGGCCTAGAATTAGAATCATTTGGGGTTAGCCGTCTTGAGGAAGGTGCGGCTCACCTTTTCCAGGCAAAACTTTTCCTTTGCAAAACTACCCAATGCCTGTACTATTAAGCTATGTTGCATTTTATGTGGGACAGTACAGGCGCATAGTAGTTTCGTAACTATGTTTATTGCATTCATTGCGAGTTATATGAAATTCCCTGTATAAACAATAATTATCCATTGATAGTTTAATATTCTGTTCAATCATAAATGTATTAAATCTTTTATTCCAATATTTCGGTAATTTCTTTTCAAACCATATAAAGCTTTTCTCAATTTTAAAACTTCATTCTTTAAATGATGTGCTATAGTTAAATACGTTCCAACTGTTTGCAGTTTTAGTACTGGAGTATAGATAATGGTATAATCGATGTCCTGTTGCAAAAAACCTCTTACTTCCGATCTCGCTTTTCATTGTATCTATTCTTCAGTTTCTTTTATCTTGAAACCCCATTTTGCATCTTTTAGTTTTTTATTCATTCGTATATCTACTTCCTCCCAAGTTTCATTTTCTAGAAGACAATTTATTTCAGATTTTATTGTTTTTTCCCAGTTCTTCTTTTCGCTACTTTTCATGGTTTGTTTGTAACTTAATAGTTACAATTCAATTTGAGTTATCAAACGGGTCTCATAACCATTGTATTTAATTGGTCTTTTTATTGAGCTTTTATTTCTCAATCTTGCGGTTTTTTTGTCTTCTTCTGTATATATTTCCTCTGTCGAATCTTCTTCTTTGTTCTCATGTTTCTTTCTTTTTTGAACGTGTGGTTTGAAAATTAGAAAATTCGATTCGTTTAATTTCTTGACAATAAACTTTGTACCCTTTCATATCCTCTTTATATCCCATGAATAACACCTTTTTACTCTTACTATTCCATTTTCTTCTTCTTTATTTCAGGAAATATATGCATCCTTCACTTCCAAATATCTTAAAATCTTCCAAGTTGAATTCTTTATTGAACCATAACTGATAAGGTGTTTTATTGTGTATTGTACTTTTTCCTGATCTGTTCAGAATGTAGGCTGAAGTATTCATTGCTTCAGCCCAAAAACACTTTTCAATATTCTTTTCTTTCAGCATTGTCCTTGCCGCTTTTACCAAAGTTCTCATTTCTCGTTCAGCCCTACCATTCTGTTGTGGTGTGTATGGTATTGTTTTTTGGTATCTAAACCATTGTCTCTGATTATTACTTGTATTTTTCTTTTAATATGTTTTCTGCTTTCTTCCTAAAATCTCTTTAACAATTCCCTCATCCTTATAACGTGTCTACAGTTGCTCCTACATTTGCTCTGTATTTAAAATTTACATGCTCAAAGTTCATTAGATACAGCTTTCCATCTCTTAATATAGATTAATTTTCATATTAAGTTTCATCTGATGTCAAACCAGGTACATAACAAAACATTTTTCAAATCTACCATTTCCCAATTCTTTCCATTGATTGCCTTTACCGAATTCTTCCTACTACTGTAGCATCTAAGATATTTTCATCTCCAATTTTTATTTCCTTTGCAGATTCCAATGTTTCCATTTCTACAAATTGTTTTACCCGGCAACACATGTGATCGCTTGCACCACTGTTCAATATCCAATCTGTCTTATTTATTGTCTTACTTGCTAAGGTTGTGCTTATGAAAGCATTGTCTTCATTTTTGTTATTAGGTTTCTCATTCTGTTTATTTGTAATGTGTCCCAACTGACTCCCATGCAGATACAAAATATTTGTAGGGTTCTGGCAACGACATTATTATCTTTGTCATTAACTAAAATCTATTTTAATTGACTAGCAATATCCTCCAACTTCGTTAGAAAAAATTCTAATTGTAACCTCATTTATATTTATGTTCGTAAACTGAGAGTAATTTTTTCCACATTTCATGAGCTTCAGATGTGTGTCATTGGAGCTTCCTCCATCCTTTCCACTAGTATTCATTGTGCTTTTACATCCTTGATTATCAATTTTTTAAATTTTCTTCGTATTTCTTTGTAGCTTGAACTGGCTACCTTTCTTCTCCTGTTACTACATCATAAACATCCCTCGTTTTTATTTCTTTAGCGACTCTGAGCCCATAATCTGTCAGGGGTGATAAACTTAATCGAACTAAAACAACATCACAATTTCAATTCTACATTAAAACAGAAACATTACGCAATTGCCATTATGTCACATAGTTTCAATTCCCAAATAGGGTTGCAACTAATGAGATAATCATCATTTCAATAGTAGTGCATTTTGTTGATGAAATTTTCCTTTGGCATATAAAGCAATTTTTATAAAAGCCAAAAAAAGTTAAATCACTTTAATTTTTATTTTTACTTTAAATTAATTTTCTTCCATCAATTTAATTACATTAAAACCTGAACTAAACAAACTTATAGGAGACGAATAGTTGTCGACTTTTCGAATGTAACGTTCCGGTTGAAGTGATCTTTTCGAGGAAGCTTGTCGATGTCCTACTCACCGGTGCATTAAGTTAAACGAATAAAACTTTCCGTCGCGCTCATATCTGCTTTGCAAACCATACAAACTTTACTTACAACCGCTACCAACATCTACAATCTCGGTATATTAAAGTTTGCTGCCGCAAGCTACGGATTCAACGTACAACGTACTTTACCCGCGAAGGTAAGAGACGTTTACCGTTGAAGCTATTCTGTCTTTTCGCTGCATTGCAAGAAATGAAACTGTCAGTAAGATCTGCGTAAGGGTTAATTTAGTTTGATCGTACATATAACGAACTAGAAGCAAAATGGATACAAAATGAATCCTTTTTTTTAGGTTTTATGAGTTTGCGGTTCCACGATACGGTTGTGATAACAGACAAAGTAGACGCGTCTCTTTGTTTATGGCCTCGTGAAAGGAGAGTAAGGGGCTTTATGAAACTTTACGATCCTTTGTCACGAAAATGTTTTCGGCGAACTATTATTATTTATACATAGAAACAAATTTTTTTTGTTTAAAATATGTCTTTATCAAGTTATATCTGTTTATGACAAGTAATCTTCTTTTAAAATAATTTTCAATACAGATTTGAAACCGCTTGCGTTTTTGGAACACCTCTTCGGTTGTCGTTTATTGTACGTTCCGGTACCAATTCCTTTGAGTGGCTATCAGCTCGGAATTTATCAGTCCCCCAATAAACCTTAAGCCCTCCCTAGCGAGCAAGTGAAGTGTGCGGATCTGACGATATACTAGAGTCGTAACTACAGCTTTAGGTCCGCTGCTTCCAGAACTAACTCGAATATACTCTGGTACTGCGCATTTATTGAAGGAAATTCACAATTTTACTACTACTCCTTGATAGTGCAGGGTTATTTTCGAAATTCCTTGATAAATTCCTAAATGTACCGTTTCAACCACTCAAACTATATCAACAACTTGTGCATTTTTGATTACTACACCGATTACATTCGGCAATGAGAGAATCTGTAACGATGCAAGTTTGGAATCGCGCGAACGAAAGCTGATTAAAGCCGTGTTATGTTCAAACGGCGGGGGCAGTAGGAAGGGCGCTTTTGCTTTGGGGGAGAGTTTGGTAGTTAGCGAGACTACCAAGTTAAACAGACTGGCAAGGTCTCTTTTACAGTAAATCCCAATCGCCAAACGACGGCGTGTTTGCTTCAATCTCACTCTGTACGGTCACAACCAATCGGTATTTAATTAATACAAACGGTCTAGAGTTTGCGAAATCGATTGTCACGCGTGTGTCCAAGCAATGGTCTTAGAATTTCAATACAAGCTTCAAAGTTAATTCAAAGCCATTCTATTTCTAAACATGTTCAAACTCCGGGCAGGCCAGATACTTGAAAAGTGTTTAGGAGAAAATAAACTCCGGGCAAGCCACATATTTATTTTGGAATGGATTAAACTCCGGGCAGGCCAGACGTTTAATCCAGGAAGGAAATGAGCATTACGAAGATATCAATAAGACTGGCTTATTAATACGAAATTTAGGTTTATATACAGATCTTAATGCTAACTTAACAATTAATAAAATTTGGAATAAAGATATACTAATGTGCACTTAAACAATGGACTTTATTTAAAAAAATATAACATATTACAATGAATAATTACACTAAATAACAAGAAATTAGCACAAAATTATGACAGAATTATGCAGTATTATCGAATGATGTGTGATGGTCAGTGGTGGTGAAAACACGTTGTACATTTGTTGATATTTATGAGGTTATGCAGGTGAAAAACTTTTTAGAAATGAAATTCGAGCGTGTCATTCTAGACTTCTCGCGCATGCGATAATTTAATTTTGAAGGCAGTTGGAGGTCAAGAAAAATGCGTTTGGGGAATGTAACTGTAGTAAGGATCTAAATATATACGCACTCAGAAGTTGCGGAAACCAAATATTATTTATTTGGCAACCCTCGTTCTTCTGGTGGTTTGTCCTTCCTTTTTGGTGGTGTGAAAGGTGTCCTCAAATACAGATATATAGAGGTTTTCTTGTTGTTCCCGTTTGTTCGTTTAAGCAGTTGTACATAGGAAAGTTGTTCTTAAATTTGTTTATTTCATAATTTTCTAGGATTTCCATTAGATGTCCTTTATTGGTTTTGTGTATTAAGGTAGCATCTTCGTTATCATTAAATTCGTGTTCTGTATTAAATGTTAGATGTTTTCAAAAATTAGAATTTTGTTTAGTCTTGTGTTCATAAATTCTTTGTCCCAGTCTTCTTCCCGTTTGTCCTATATGTGTTGCTCTACAAGATCTACATTGTAATTTATATATTCCATTGTCGTCCAGTTTGTTAATCTTGTCTTTGTTGTTTATTAGGTGTCTACTCAATGTGTTATTGTTTTTGCTAGTTAATTCCAAGTTGTATTTGTTAAAATTTTTTCTTATTTTCCCATTTATCTCGCCTTGATATTGTTTGGTTCGATAGTTTTTATTTTCTGGTTATTAACCTGGTCTTCTTGGAGAGGTTGAATTTCTGGAGCTTCGCGTTGATAAATTTTTCTATTATTTCTTGTGAGTTTTCGTTATTGTGAGCTACTTGTTTAATTATATCCAGTTCCATTACTATTTTTTCTTGACTCATGTTGGAGGTGAGGGCTCTGTCTATTAGAGAATGGAACGCTGAAAACTTATGGGAATGTTCATGGTGTGACCTGTATGGGATTATTATATTGGTCTGAGTCTTCTTTCGGTATATATGGTATGCTAAGTGTTTGTCTTTCTTTTCTATAGTAAGGTCTAGGAAGTTTAGTTTGTTCATTTGTTCGGTCTCCATCGTAAATTTGATGTTGTTGTGGAGTCCATTGATATATGTGAAAATGTTTTCGATTGTATTATTTTCTGTGGTCTCTATAATAGCAAATACATCATCGACATATCTCTTCCATAGTTTTATGTTTTTGTTATATGGGTTGATTATCTGCTCGTTTTCTAATTTGTTGAGAAATATGTTTGCCATCAATCCGCTCAGTGGAGATCCCATGGGTAGCCCATCTGGGAATGTATAAATTTTTCCTTCAAATGAGCAGAAATTTTGTTCGATGCAGATCGTCTTCAGGATTATTTGTTCTTTCATTTAAAATTCGTTGAATTATCTCGATTGTTTCTCCAGTGGGGATATTCGTATATAAATTTACAATATCGAAAGATACCATTAAATAGTTGTCATGAATTAGTTAAGGTTTAGCATTAATTCTTTTCTATTGGATGTGGTGTGTCTTGGTTTGAAGTCAATGATATCATTGAAAATACGCAACAATATTTTTGCGATTTTATGGGTGCTGGATTCTATGGAGCTTATGATAGGTCTGATGGGGTGTCCCATTTTATGTAATTTAGGCGTAGCATATAATCGAGGGGTTTTAGGATTCATTGGGATCAGCGAGTTGGGTCGTATGTTGAGTTTCATTAGGGTATCTGTAACGTCCTTGATTATCTTTTTTACTTTGGAGTGAAAAGCATTAGTTGGATTGTTTGTTATTAAATTAAAATCAAATGTAACCATCAAATCGTTATCCTTGATATTCCGTTTAATGCCCTTCAATATCTATTCTTCTCTTTTTTGTTTTTTCTGGGTATTGTATCTATTTTTCTTTTTGCTCTTTCCCATGTCTTCTTTGAATAATAGATGTAGTTCTCTGTGAATTTGTTCTTCTTTAGGATGGTTACGTGTTACCGCTTCCAGCTCTATGGCGGTTCTTCTGAGATTAAGTGTTTTGTAGATGGCATATTTTAAGCCTTTTCCCAAAAGTTTTTGTTCGTGTGTTGTGAATGTGGTCTTTGTTAAAAAAGTAGTTCTTTCATGAAATGTATGAGGCACCAAAAATTTGTTCCTTTTCGTTGTTTGTCTGATGTCATTTCTTTTATCTCTTCTTTCCAGTTTTCTTTCCTTTCTTGTCCAATCTCTTGTGAGTGCTTGTTTTTGTTTTCTATGTATTTCTATGATAATTTCTTCTATCTATGGTAGTAATGGATTGTCAGAATTTGATAAATGTTATAAACGCTTATTAATAATATGTTAAAAAATTAATAAAATGTTTAAAAAACTAATTAATTTAGGTCGCATAATTGCGCGCGGTGTGCGTTACGCAATTATCTCTTTTGGTTTTGGTTTTCTTCGACATTTCACCTTACACCATCCATACAATCCCCATGAGATGACAACTACAATGACGATTGATACGCCAATTAACGTTTCGTATCTCCTCATTTACTAATTCTTCTATGGCCATAAGCTGAGAAACTTCATCTCCAGCTTTGATGACCTTTTCTTCAGATAGTTTTGGAATAACCCATGGTCTTTTTATGGTTATATTCCTTGGAAGTACGATGGGGTGATTGAAACTGGCTGGTATGGTAATACTGTTGTCTCTCTTGGGTGCTAATATAATTTTTTTAGTTTTTATAACGCAGTCCTGAGAGATCTGGAGTACACCAGTTGAATTTAATAGTATATCCTCTCGTGTACCAGAACATGTTATAGCGATCTTCTCTGGTTTAGGTGTTATGAAAATCCAAGTTTCCTTCACGTATAAATCTTTCCAAATGATTAAATTTATTGGTGAAAATCCAGGTTTCCTTGATGTATAAATCTTTCCAGATGATTTATTGGGAATTCTTGAATTCCGCATGCTGGCTCATCTTGACATTTATAAATCTCATTGATTCTTCGTGGCTGAGTTGAAAATATAATTGATTGTTGTAATCAATAGCGAAGATTTCGTTTGGAACTTCTAGTATCCAGTATGTTGCATTAGTAATCTTGAGGGGTATAGTATTGACTTTAATAATTTCGAAGTCAATTACTTCTGTCATGGGAAAGTAAGTAAATATCGTAATAAACTCCTCATCTTGTTCCATTTTAAGTTTTATGATAGGAACTTGAAGGATTTGAATATTCGACGGAAGTTTTAAATTTGCTGAGGCAATTATTCTGTGTATGTGACATACAGATCATACAGATCCTCTCTTCCCAAGGTGTAGATGCATCACCTTGGTATAAAATTGAAACTTATTTCCGAAATGATGTTTACAGCTATGTGTTATGATGTTCAATTGATTCACATCGACTTTGGTGAACCAACGATTCATTTCGTTTAACGCAGAAAGTCCTTGGTTTAGTTTTACGCGAAACTTCTCTAGTTGGGCATAAACTCTTCCTTCGGTAGCGTTGAAAGGAATTGCAGACATCATGAATTTACTTTGATGATTTTATGCTTTTATCAAGGTTTGTTGATTCTTTTCTAACGCCTCGATATCTTGGTATACTTCGTTGTTGACGCAAAAAACACTTGTTAATAATCGTCCCAACAGTCGTCTCTTCTGTCTTCTTTGTATAACATTATGTAATCCATCATGAACCAATTCTAGCTGCTTGTTATCTTCTTCCAGATTATGTAGAAGAGTTTCACAATGAGTAGAATGTCCCATTGCAGTAATGTTATCACATAACTATTTGAAATCTCTAAACGCGCCTGCGGCTGTTTCCATATCTTCGTCTATTTTTGTTTGGTTGATCTTGGACTCGATTCTGAATTGTCCTCATTCGCATGTTCCATGTGTTCGATGTACAATCCAGAATGTGGATATTTTAGGTTGTACGTTGCTGTGAACGAACTGAATATGGTGGACCACTCTAACATTGCCATAATCTGAAGGATGGACTTTTATTCGTAGACTGTTATTCGTGCTAATGGCCAACGATTGAGATCAACGATATTTTCTTTGATAATAACAACATCACTTGGCTTGAAATTATCTTGTGGAACTTTCCATTTGTATCTCTGTTGTAACCGACTGAGGTACTCAGTGGACCACGCTTGCAAGAAGTGTTTATTCATTTTTCGAATTAACTTCCATCTCGAAGATAAATCTTGCTCATTTTTGATAGAAAGATGATTGTAGGATAACAATCTACCGATAAGAAAATGTCCAGGAGTCAAAACAGTCGTATCATTCATGTAGTTACTTAAAGGTGTTAATGGACGGGAATTAAGGATGCTTCTATTTGATAAAGAAATGTGGAGAGTTCTTCAAATGTTAATATTATCTCCCCAATGACTCGTCTCAAGTTTCACTCCGGCTTCCCAAATTCCTCCGAAGTAAGGAGCTGCGGGCGGATTAAAGTGCCATTGCGTCCCTTGAGTTGCAAGGCTGTCTTGAAATGACCGATCCTGGATGACTGTTGCAATCTCTGGTTCAGTTTTAAAAACGATTGTGACAGTGTATGTACCGTCATCATTTCTCTTTGTGTTGTTTTGGTAATGATCTTCACAATCAGCATCTTCTTTCGTTTGAATTCTTGGAACTAAAATTTCTTCAATTTCCCAGATCTTCTTTAATTGAGCGTCTTCTTTGACTCGATTTATCATGCTTGTAATTGTAGTAGCTTGTTTCTCTTTCATTATTCCTGATAAAATCCATCCAAACTCTTGAATGACTTTTCTATATTCTTTTGCTCCGATGATAGCATCTATGGGACCAGGAATATTGTAGGTGAGATCAGCTAGGATTTTGTTGTTCCAGTGTTCGTCTGAGGAAATTTGTAGATTTTTGTTTGGTAATGATTGCCTTAGCATAGATAGAATAAGGATAAGTGGTATTGAGGGTAAAGTTAGTCGGAAAATGAGGTAGAACGTTTAGATCCACTTTCCCTTTTGATATCTTTGGTAAGCCGTCTTCCGGCCCAGATATTTTGGCATGTATTTTTTGCCTTGGATGAGCGAGTAATGATCGATAAGTATTCGGAGTTTTTGGGAACTGCCGGAAAGTAGGATTACATTTTTTGTAGATTTAGTGCTTTGGTTAATCTGCTTGTTCTTATATCTATGAAACAACGTATGATGTGGTTTTTGGCAAATATGACATCTTAACGTTGAGTTGCACATGTTGTTTTTGTCGTGAAATAAGTAATTTTTGCACAATTTTTGAGCTTTGATGTGCACTATCCTTTCTGGAATTGTAAGTTTTTTGAATTTCATGCAGAAGTGTATTATGTGGTTTTCTTTACAATATCTGCACTTATTCTTATTGTAAGCTTCTTTTGCTTGCATTGGATTGTTTCGAATTTTTGGTTCAACGATTGCTTTTAGTCTTTGGAAGCGAGTTCTGAGAAAACTTAATAAATCTTGGAAGTCTTGTATTTTATGTGGTTCTTTCAACGACAGTTCGTATTGCTTGTTCGTCTCGTAGTCCCATTTTCTGCCAAATATTCTTCCTATGATAGGACCCTAAGATTCCGTTGGAATTCCCAGGTTCGATATGACTTGGAGACACTCGATTGTTGTGTCGTTCTCTTTTCCCCGTTTTCAGTCGTAGTTGCTGGCAGATCCAAAATCTTGTCCAGTAGTTTTGATAGAATTAATCGGTTGTTTTGGTGACGTTTTTGTAGAAGTGTCCACGCTGCATCATAATTACTATCAGATATTTGCAAATGTTGGATTATTCGACTAGCTTCTCCTTTCAGGTACGTCTTTAAATATTGCATTTTTTTCGATTTTTCTTAGGCCGTAGAAGGTGATCCATTGGTCATAGGATACATCAAATACAGGAAGTTTTATTTGTAGAAGAGGGATAGCAGTGTTGTTCTGAGGGATATGTTGTGTTTCAGAGGAAGGTGAGTAAAAGGTGGGGGATATAAAAAATCCGTCTGAAGGTTGCAACATACATCTTCTTCGAAGTATCGAGCTTGAAATCTTGTTTCTTCTATCTGGATATCTTCTTCCAATCTTGAGGTGCTGTCCATTTGATGTTGAAGTTGACATCGCAGATATTCATAAGTGCTTTTTGTTTTGATTGCACCATTTCCAGTTTTACTTTGTTAATTAGTTTACCCATTTCTTTGATTCTTATTTCCTGCCTTTTTTCTCTGGTTTCGGGATGTTGTGCTTTTTGACACTCTTTTATGAAGCTTAGAGCATCGTTGTAGACTTGTTGTAATTGCAGGTAATAGTTTGAGATGTAATACGAATGATTTTCTTCGATCTTCTTCCAAAGTGATTCGAGAGTGTGTAGACGCTTTTGTATATACTCTGGCGTCTTTCGGATCTCTGAATTTTTTGTCATATTGATGTGTAACTTCTTGATATTTTGACCGATTTCTTCTTGATTTTGGGCATATTAGGTTAATGCCTCAAGTTAAGACTTTAATTTTTTGTTGCTGGTTTCTTAGATTGCTCCAGGATGTTCAAACTCCGGGCAGGCCAGATATTTGAAAAGTGTTTGTGAGAAAATAAACTCCTGGCAAGCCAGATATTTATTTTGGAATAGATTAAACTCCGAGCAGGTCAGACGTTTAATCCAGGAAGGAAGTGAGCATTACAAAGATATCAATAATACTGGTTTATTAATACAAAATTTGGGTTTATATACAGATCTTAATGCTAACTTAACAATTAATTAAGATTAAGATTAAACAAAACAATAAGAAGTAATTAATGCAAAATTTTCTTTTAGGGATGGATAGTAAAGTATCCGACATTGATGGTCAACCCTATTCAACAATCCTTTATGGAAACGGTCCAGGTTTTAGTAACCCAAGGATAATCCCATTAAACACGACAGGATTCGTCGACGATAAGAACCAAGTCCACACTTCAGCCGTACCAAGACAATGGGCTACCCACGGAGGTGAAGACGTCCCCGTTTATGCTTTAGGTCCATTAGCAACAACCCTTTTCACGGGAGTTTTCGACCAAAGTTACATCCCGCACGCGATCGCTTACAGTGCATGTCTCGGAGAGCACCGCTTACGATGTCAGGGTTTAGACAATTTCAGCTCACCGATGACCAATTGCGTCGTACCGGAAGTGTCGAGTGTGTCCGGAGCTAACGGACCAGTTGTAATAGCTAGCAGTGTTATGGCCGATGATGGCGTAAGACAAAAAACTACGTCCAACGAAAGCGATAAGAAAAAAGTCGATTTAAAAATCGAATTGGTTTTAATCGGCCTCTTTAAATTAATTTTAACGTAATGAGGGGCGGGCTTTGATAATATCAGGGTATATAAAAAAATTCTTTTTAATTAAGATTTAAAAAAAATGACTCTGAAGAGATTAAGACTACGTGATTATTATCGAGACTTGTTATTGAAGTGTTAGTGATTTAAAATGGAACTAATATCTCGAAATAAGAAATTGGAATGGAATTAAAAGCAGCTAATCAAATTTAAGGAAAAATAAACTTAAATTACCACCGACCACCGTCGCAAAATTAAGTCGTTAGTGTTGTATGTTCTAAAAATACGAAAATAAAAAAGTTGTATAAAAAGAATGGGATGGGTTTGATTTGATTTAATTTTTTTATGAATTAATTACAAATAAAAAAAAATAAAAATGTTGTGATTAATCATAATTCAAGAAGAAATTAGGTAAGTTAATTTTTTTTAATTCATTAAAGTTTATGGTGGCACAACAAATCAAAAAGAGATAATGAAAAATCCACCCCATCAGTAAATTACCCCCGATTTGAACATTTTAAACCAATTTTACGATTACAAAAACAAAAAGAGCCGTAAACAGATAATACCTCCTCTACCATAACTATGTTAGCCCACGACGGTCAATAATAAAGTATCGCTTATCTCGCTTTGATTTATACCTGGAATGTTCCGGCTCCGGGGTTTATCTAGGCCGTATCTTTCCGGGTGGATGTCGTTGTCGATTCGCGCGCCGCGGTTTCTTTCCAAAGAATTCTATTAGCACCGCCGAGTTAGATATATGGCTTCCATTCTTTAGCGTCTTTTTTCAAAAAATGAAAAAAATAGGGCTAGTTTTACCGGCATGACCCGGGAATTTAGAGCATCGTTGTTCTTTATCGAGGAAAATTTATGCCCGGATTTATTTAGCTTATACCAGAAAATCTGGTAATGGAGAGGAAGGCGAAAATAAAAGTGGAAAGTTTGGAGTAAAATTAAAATTGTTTTTTAATCTTTTAGTTTATTAAAAAATTTAATTCGAAAAGACAATATCTATTGTGATAAGATTTCTTTATATTGTAAGCTTAAAGATAATGTTTTTTATAAATTCTTTTACGCTCGTATCGGGATGGTTTTATCAAAATGCTGCTTATCTGGAACAATAATGATAAGGAATTTCGCAAAAGGTAACCAGGGAATTACATCGTAGTCTATATTTATCTTTCAATCCTTAACAATTTTCTATTACAAAACTTGTAAGTATTTTTATTTTTTAAATTTTTATATCCGCATATTTAAAGGTTTATATTGGGTTTTTATGTTTAATTAATTCTGGAAACCGTATTTTTTGGGAAATTGTTAAGGAATATCGAAACATTATTAAAATAAAGTATCTACTTTTCGAAAAAATAAATATTTAAAAATTTTTAAGAATTAAAATTTTTGTTGATTGATTTTAAAAAATTATAACAAATAGAATCGTCAAAAAATTTTTATGGCATTTACAGAGATTATCAATTAAAGTATGAGCTATTTAATAAAAAAATCCATTTTGAAAAATAACTTTTAGTTTTAGCGATACAACTTTTTAAAGTTGACCATAATTTTGTTGATTTCACCTTCATTTCAGTTATTTTTAATTTGTTATGGAAACCCGATTTCTCGGGATATTGTTATGGAATATCCAGATATTATTACAATAAAGTGTGTACTTTCCAAAAAAAGTATCTGTTCTACGATATCTCTTTTAGTTTTCATGATACAGCTTAATAAAGTCAAATACAATTTTTTATAGTTTGTGAAAATCTAAATTTTTATTGATTAATTTTAAAAATTTGTAATAAATCGAATAGTCGGAAAATTTTTATGGAATTTTGAGAGATTATCAATTAAAGTATGAGCTATTCAATAAACAGATCCGTTTTGAGAAATAACTTTCAGTTTTTGAGATACAACTTTTTAAGTTGGCCATAATTTTGTTGATTTCACCTTTTTTTTCAATTATTTTTAATTTATCCTGAAAGCCCGATTTCTCGTGATATTATTATGGAATATCCAAATATTATTAAAAGACAGTGTGTACTTTCCAAAAAAAGTGTCCGTTTTACAAAATCTCTTTTAGTTCATATGATACACCTTAATAAAGTTAAACGAAGTTTTTAACAATTTGTAAAAACCTAATTTTTTATTGATTAATTTTAAAAATTTGTAATAAATCGAATCTTCGCAAAATTTTTATGAAATCTTGGGAGATAATTAATTAAAGTATGAGCTATTCAATAAACAGATCCGTTTTGAGAAATAACTTCTAGTTTTTGAGATACAACTTTTTAAAGTTGGCCATAATATTGTTGATTTCACCTTTTTTTTCAATTGTTTTTAATTTATCCTGAAAGCCCGATTTCTCGTGATATTATTATGGAATATCCAAATATTATTAAAATAAAGTGTGTACTTTCCAAGAAAAGTGTCCGTTTTGCAAAATCTCTTTTAATTCACATGATACACCTTAATAAAGTTAAACGAAAGTTTTTACAATTTGTAAAAAACTAAATTTTTATTGATTAATTTTAAAAATTTGTTATAAATCGAATCGTCGGAATTTTTTTATGAAATTTTCAGAGATTATCAATTACTCAGTATGAGCTATTCATTAAAAAAATCCGTTTTGAAAAATAACTTTCAGTTTTAGAGATACAACTTTTTAAAGGTGACCATAATTTTGTTGATTTCACCTTTATTTCAGTTATTTTTAATCTGTTCTGGAAACCTGATATCTCGAGATATTGTTATGGAATATCCAGTTATTATTAAAATAAAGTGTGTACTTTCCAAAAAAAGTATCTGTTCTACAATATCTTTTTTAGTTTTTATGATACAGCTTAATAAAGTTAAACAAAATTTTTAACCATTTGTAAAAATCTAAATTTTTATTGATTAATTTTAAAAATTTGTAATAAATCAAATCGTCGGAATTTTTGTATGAGATTTTCAGAGATTATCAATTATTCAGTATGAGCTATTCATTAAAAAAATCCGTTTTGAAAAATAACTTTCAGTTTTAGAGATAAGATTTCTAAAGGTGACCATAATTTTGTTGATTTCACCTTTATTTCAGTTATTTTTAATCTGTTCTGGAAACCTGATTTCTCGAGATATTGTTATGGAATATCCAGTTATTATTAAAATAAAGTGTGTTCTTTCCAAAAAAAGTATCTGTTCTACAATATCTTTTTTAGTTTTTATGATACAGCTTAATAAAGTTAAACAAAATTTTTAACAATTTGTAAAAATCAAAATTTTTATTGATTAATTTTAAAAATTTGTAATAAATCAAATCGTCGGAAAATTTTTATGAAATATTGAGAGATTATCAATTAAAGCATGAGCTATTCATTAAAAAATCCATTTTGAAAAATAACTTTTAGTTTTAGCGACAACTTTTTAAAGTTGACCATAATTTTGTTGATTTCACCTTTACTTCAGTTATTTTTAATCTGTTCTGGAAACCTGATATCTCGAGATATTGTTATGGAATATCCAGCTATTATTAAAATAAAGTGTGTACTTTCCAAAAAAAGTATCTGTTCTACAATATCTCTTTTAGTTTTCATGATATAGCTTAATAAAGTTAAACAAAATTTTTAACAATTTGTAAAAATGTAAATTTTTATTGATTAACTTTAAAAATATGTAATCAATCAAATCGTCGGAAAATTTTTATGAAATATTGAGAGATTATCAATTAAAGTATGAGCTATTCATTAAAAAATCCGTTTTGAGAAATAACTTTTAGTTTTTGAGATACAACTTTTTAAAGTTGACCATAATTTTGTTGATTTCACCTTTTTTTTCAATTATTTTTAATTTATCCTGAAAGCCCGATTTCTCGTGATATTATTATGGAATATCCAAATATTATTAAAAGACAGTGTGTACTTTCCAAAAAAAGTGTCCGTTTTACAAAATCTCTTTTAGTTCATATGATACACCTTAATAAAGTTAAACGAAGTTTTTAACAATTTGTAAAAATCAAAATTTTTATTGATTAATTTTAAAAATTTGTAATAAATCGCATCGTTGGAAAATTTTTATGAAATTTTGGGAGATTATCAATTAAAGTATGAGCTATTCAATAAACAGATCCGTTTTGAGAAATAACTTTTAGTTTTTGAGATACAACTTTTTAAAGTTGATCATAATTTTGTTGATTTCACCTTTTTTTTCAATTATTTTTAATTTATACTAAAAGCCCGATTTCTCGTGATATTATTATGGAATATCCAAAAATTATTAAAATAAAGTGTGTACTTCCAAAAAAAGTGTCCGTTTTACAGAATCTCTTTTAGTTCATATGATACACCTTAATAAAGTTAAACGAAGTTTTTAACGATTTGTAAAAATCAAAATTTTTATTGATTAATTTTAAAAATTTGTAATAAATCAAATCGTCGGAAAATTTTTATGAAATATTGAGAGATTATCAATTAAAGTATAAGCTATTCATTCAAAAATCCATTTTGAAAAATAACTTTTAGTTTTAGCCATACAACTTTTTAAAGTTGACCATAATTTTGTTGATTTCACTTTTATTTCAGTTATTTTTAATCTGTTCTGGAAACCTGATTTCTCGAGATATTGTTATGGAATATCCAGTTATTATTAAAATAAAGTGTGTACTTTCCAAAAAAAGTATCTGTTCTACAATATCTTTTTTAGTTTTTATGATACAGCTTAATAAAGTTAAACAAAATTTTTAACCATTTGTAAAAATCTAAATTTTTATTGATTAATTTTAAAAATATGTAATAAATCAAATCGTCAGAAAATTTTTATGAAATATTGAGAGATTATCAATTAAAGTATGAGCTATTCATTAAAAAAACCATTTTGAAAAATAACTTTCAGTTTTAGAGATACCACTTTTTAAAGGTGACCATAACTTTGTTGATTTCATCTTTATTTCAGTTATTTTTAATCTGTTCTGGAAACCTGATTTCTCGAGATATTGTTATGGAATATCCAGTTGTTATTAAAATAAAGTGTGTACTTTCCAAAAAAAGTATCTGTTCTATAATATCTTTTTTAGTTTTTATGATACAGCTTAATAAAGTTAAACAAAATTTTTAACCATTTGTAAAAATCTAAATTTTTATTGATTAATTTTAAAAATATGTAATAAATCAAATCGTCAGAAAATTTTTATGAAATATTGAGAGATTATCAATTAAAGTATGAGCTATTCATTAAAAAAACCATTTTGAAAAATAACTTTCAGTTTTAGAGATACAACTTTTTAAAGGTGACCATAATTTTGTTGATTTCACCTTTATTTCAGTTATTTTTAATCTTTCTGGAAACCTGATAGCTCGAGATATTGTTATGGAATATCCAGTTATTATTAAAATAAAGTGTGTACTTTCCAAAAAAAGTATCTGTTCTATAATATCTTTTTTAGTTTTTATGATACAGCTTAATAAAGTTAAACAAAATTTTTAACAATTTGTAAAAATGTAAATTTTTATTGATTAACTTTAAAAATATGTAATAAATCAAATCGTCGGAAAATTTTTATGAAATATTGAGAGATTATCAATTAAAGTATGAGCTATTCATTAAAAAATCCATTTTGAAAAATAACTTTTAGTTTTAGCGATACAACTTTTTAAAGTTGACCATCATTTTGTTGATTTCACCTTTATTTCAGTTATTTTTAATCTGTTCTGGAAACCTGATTTCTCGAGATATTGTTATGCAATATCCAGTTATTATTAAAATAAAGTGTGTACTTTCCAAAAAAAGTATCTGTTCTACAATATCTCTTTTAGTTTTCATGATACAGCTTAATAAAGTTGAACATAATTTTTAACAATTTGTAAAAATCTAAATTTTTATTGATTAATTTTAAAAATTTGTAATAAATCAAATCGTCGGAATTTTTTTATGAAATTTTCAGAGATTATCAATTATTCAGTATGAGCTATTCATTAAAAAAATCCGTTTTGAAAAATAACTTTCAGTTTTAGAGATACAACTTTCTAAAGGTGACCATAATTTTGTTGATTTCACCTTTATTTCAATTATTTTTAATCTGTTCTGGAAACCTGATTTCTCGAGATATTGTTATGCAATATCCAGTTATTATTAAAATAAAGTGTGTACTTTCCAAAAAAAGTATCCGTTCTACAATATCTTTTTTAGTTTTTATGATACAGCTTAATAAAGTTAAACAAAATTTTTAACAATTTATAAAAATCTAAATTTTTATTGATTAATTTTAAAAATTTGTAATAAATCAAATCGTCGGAAAATTTTTATGAAATATTGAGAGATTATCAATTAAAGTATGAGCTATTCATTAAAAAATCCATTTTGAAAAATAACTTTCAGTTTCAGAGATACAACTTTCTAAAGGTGACCATAATTTTGTTGATTTCACCTTTATTTCAGTTATTTTTAATCTGTTCTGGAAACCTGATTTCTCGAGATATTGTTATGGAATATCCAGTTATTATTAAAATAAAGTGTGTACTTTCCAAAAAAAGTATCTGTTCTACAATATCTCTTTTAGTTTTCATGATACAGCTTAATAAAGTTAAATACAATTTTGAACAGTTTGTGAAAATCTAAATTTTTATTGATTAATTTTAAAAATTTGTAATAAATCGAATCGTCGGAAAATTTTTATGAAATTTTGATAGATTATCAATTAAAGTATGAGCTATTCAATAAACCGATCCGTTTTGAGAAATAACTTTTAGTTTTTGAGATACAACTTTTTAAAGTTGGCCATAATTTTGTTAATTTCACCTTTTTTTTTTCAATACATCCTAAAAGCCCGATTTCTCGTGATATTATTATGGAATATCCAAATATTATTAAATAAAGTGTCCGTTTTACAAAATCTCTTTTAGTTCATATGATACACCTAAATAAAGTTAAACGAAGTTTTTAACAATTTCTAAAAATCAAAATTTTTATTGATTAATTTTAAAAATTTGTAATAAATCGAATTGTCGAAAATTGTTTATGGAATTTTCAGAGTTTATCAATTAAAGTATGAGCTATTCAATAAACAGATCCGTTTTGAGAGATAACTTTTAGTATTTGAGATACAACGTTTTAAAGTTGGACATAATTTTAACCTTTCTTTGAATTATTTTTAATTTATTCTGGAAACCCAATTTCTCGGGATATTGTTATGGAATATCCAGATATTATTAAAATAAAGTATGTACTTTCTGAAAAAAAATATCCGTTCTAAAATATCTTTTTTAGTTTTTATGATAATAAATAACTTCTAGTTTCTGAGATACCATAATTTTCCCAATGTGAAATACCCAAAAACTATTCAAATAAAGTATCTACTATCTTTTAAATTTAATTCCTACAGATTACAACATAAATCAGAAAAAGCAATCCTCTTACATAAATTAATTTTATTTCCTGATAAGAATTAAACCTTCTTGGAAAAGATTTATTTTACAAAGCCCAACCCCTACATTACTTAAAAATTTAATTAATAAAAAGTTTTCTTTATAGCAGCATAGAAATGGTACAACCCATCTATTTATGTCCATCAACAGAAAACTGTCAATGGGAAGGATTCCAAGAAGATATCTTAAATCATTTCAATAAAAACCACCCGAATTTTTCCTTAAACACAAACAATTTTAATTTGGATTTAAACCAAGATTTTTCCGCAAATTATTTAATGCACTTAAACGATGAAACGTTTCTGATACAATTTAAATATTACGGAGATATCGCGGAGATTCGATTGCGATTTTTGGGAACGGTAAAACGTGCGAAAAGTTTATCGTATCACGTTGAAATTGATAGCGGAAATTTCGCCTTTAATTCAAAGCATCATTCCGAAGGAAACTACAGCTTAATAACGAGAAAAGATGGTGCTGTTTTGGTCGATGTAAGCGGAATTAGAACGATATGCGGAAAGAAGTTGCTCAATAACGTAGTTTGTTTTATAAACATCGAAGGGATGAAAGATGAAGGGTTTGCGATGAATAAATCAATAAGCAGAAGAAGTTATCACGAAAAGAAAGTTTTAGATAGTAAAGTTAGGGAGATTTTTCAAAGAAATTCGAGTTTTCGATCGAGTATTCGAAAAAAAACCATGGATAACATAGAATTTGAATCTAATCAAAAAAAATCGGTTCATTTTGATGATAAAGAAAACGAAGATTTTGTTGAGGATATTCTTGATGATATTATTGATGATGTTGTTGAAAATGATACAGAAAATAAATCTAATATTAATATTAAAAGTGATATAAAAATAACGAGTGAATTAAAAATTGAGGACGGAGTTGTGGTTAAAGATGAAGTTAAAATTGATGAAATTGAAGACGATGAAAATGTCATGGACGATTTTAAAATGAAAATTAATGATGAGTTGAGATTTGGGCTGCGAAACAATGATTTCTTTCCTAACTTTTATAAACCGTTTGATGATTCTTTCTTCGACGAAGACGATGTGTTTTTCCAAGAAAGTTTTCTTCGCGGAAGTCATTCTTCGTTTTTCAGCGAAACAACGAAATTTTCCGAAACCAGTAAGTTATTTAAATTTAACCCAAAAAATTTAAAACGTTCCTTTTTTATTTATCCAGGTAGATTTTCCGAATCAAGCGAAATTTCAGTTAGAATAGGATTAGGATCCATAACGGAACACGAACATGAATATAAATCAGAACATAAGCACGAAGATAAAGAAGACGATGTTTATATTTGCGAGGAGGAAGAAAAACGAGGAACCAAAGAAAACGAAAAAGAGATATTTAAAGAAACCATATTAGAAGAAGATGAAGAAATAAAAGAAAATCAAGAAGTAGTAAATAAATCCGAAAGTAATTCGGATGATAATGTAGAAGAAGAGAATAATGAAGAAGATAAAGTTATAGAAAAAAATGAAACTCCTCAAACTAGCCAAGAATACCAACAAAATTTTGAAACCGAAGAAACCTCTTCAATTCACCCACTTATTTTACGTCCAAAATCATCGAAATTAACCCCAAACCGTTTGAGTAAAGCCGAAATGGAATATTACGAAAAAATCAATTTGATGCGTTGCGAATCGTGCTCAATGATCATGATACCTCCAATCTTTGTTTGTTTAAACGGCCACAGCGTTTGCATTACATGCAAACCGTTAAATTGTTCGTGTAAAAGCGGCGTAACCGACATGAGAAACATCGATTTAGAAGAAATAAGCAGATCGCTAACTCATCCATGCCGCTTTTTAGAAAAAGGTTGCACCGAACTTTATTCTTGTTACGAAATTCGTTTTCACGAGATTAAATGCGATTATTTTTTGTATAAATGTCCTATGTGCGAATTTACCGGGAAATATATGGATGTTTTTCGTCACGTTCGATTATTTCATCCATCATTGAAAATCGTTGATGCGATGGAGTATGCTTTTCCAAAGAATTCCGAGTTTCTCATCGTCAGTAAATACGGGATTTTTTATTGTACTTCGCAAATTTACATTGACACTATAGAATGGAGCGTTGTTTTTACCGGTAGGGAAAAAATTAGCTTTTCATGTCAAGTTGTTATTAAAACTAAAAAGAATTCTAAAGTTTATCATTTAAAACGAAACGGGAATACCTGTAAGATCATTATTCATTTAAATGATTTAAAAAATAATAGGGTTAAAGATAAAAATGCTGTGTTGTATATAAAAACAAATTCGTGATATATTATATTAATAAAAATAACAGTCAGTTTAGTGAGATAAATCTTGTGTTATTATAAATTTGTGTTATTTTCAAAATAAAGTTATAAATAAAATTGATTTCGATGAAATTGTTGCATTCAATTGATTTTGTGTTAACTGAAAAATCCGAATTTATGAGGACCTGAAATCACGTGAAACCACTTTTAATATATCATTCATATACCATCATATCATAATTCGAGTTTCGCGATTCAATACACGTTTGTTCTCCTACTCCGTCCTTTTTGGAAGATTTAGAGCGTTTGACGGCGTAGTTCTGATTAGCGAGTTCCCAAATACAGTGTGTTAATACTCAGATTCCTCTTACCCATTCTGGATATAGTTATTACCCCCCTAACTCATATTTTCAACTGTTCTTTTGAACAGTCTATATTTCCGTCAATCTGGCGCATCGACCATGTTGGTGACTTTCGACTCATTTCTATTCTATCTACGTTGTCAAAAACTATTGAACGTTTAGCTTATTTACAGATTCAGAAATATCTTGAAGAGTTTAATCTAATTAACAAGTTCCAGTCTGGTGTTCGTGAAGGGCATGGTACTACTACAGCACTGATTAAGATCGCCGATGATATTAGATCTGCTTGTGATAAACGTTGTATTACTTTGCTAGTGTTATTTGATTTTAGTAAGGCCTTTGATTCTGTGCACCATGCCCTCCTTCCAGTCCTACCTTTCTTATTGGTCTTTACGTGGCCGCTTGGAATCTGTACTCTCTTCTCCTGTCGATATCAAATGTAGAGTTCCCCAGGGCAGTGTGCTGAGTCTTTTGCTTTTCTCAATTATACATAAATAGTATTAGTGATGGTATATTATACATAAATAGACGCTTTGTTGCTTCTTTAACGATCTCTCTAGCATGCTTGACTGGTCTAGACGTCATGGACTTAACCTGAATCTCATGCTTTAACTTACTCCAAGTCCACTAGTGTCGAGGTGGACCCAGATTCCTCTTACCCATTCTGGATATAGTTATTACTCCCCTAACATATATTTTCAACTGTTTTTTTGAACAGTCTATATTTCCCTCAATCTGGCGAATCGCCCATGTTATTCCTAACCCAAAAATTAAATCTCCGTCCCATGTTGATGACTTTCGACCCATTTCTATTCTATCTACGTTGTCAAAAACTATTGAACGTTTAGCTTCCTTACAGATTTAGAAATATCTTGAGGAGTTAAATCTGATTAACAAGTTCCAGTCTGGTTTTCGTGAAGGGCATGGTACTATTACAGCACTGATTAAGATCATCGACGATATTAGATCTGCTTGTGATAAGCGTTGTGTTACTTTGCTAATGTTACTTGATTTTAGTAAGGCCTTTGATTCTGTGGACCATGCCCTCCTGTTAACTAGGCTTTCTGCTATTGATTTGACCTCTTCTTGTGTATCTTGGTTCCAGTCTTACCTTTCCTATCGGTCTTTACGTGGCCGCGTGGAATCTGCACTCTCTTCTCCTGTTGACATCAAATGTGGAGTTCCCCAGGGCAGTGTGCTGGGTCCTTTGCTCTTCTCAATTTTCATAGTATTAGTGATGGTATCTCGTGTAACTATCATTTGTATGCAGATGACCTTCAACTTTACATTTCGTCAACTATTAACAACCACCAACTATCAACTATTCCAGATGCTTTGTTCTAGTGTACTTGACTAGTCTAGACGTCAGGACTTAACCTGAATCGAGGTAAAACGCAAGCCATTGCATTTGGCACTCGCCCCTTGCTGGCACAATTTAATTCCTTAACTACCCTTCAACTGATGCTTAGCTATATCGTTATTCCGTTTTCTAATACGGTAAAAAATCTTGGTGTGGTAATTGATTCGACGATGTCTTGGCGGCCACAAGTTCAGGGAGTCTGTAAGAGGGTTTACTTCTGTTTTCATACTTTGAAAAAACTTCGCTGCTACCTTCCTCCTGTTGTAAGTCGTAATCTTTGTTACTCTCTCATTTTCTCTCATTTTCTTCAGGGTAAATTGGAAAGACTTCAGAACAATAGTATACGATACATTTTTGATTTAGGAAAGTTTCAGCACATAACTCCATATCGTAACAACTTGCAGATGATGACTTGCCAGAGTCGTAGATCATTTCGTATGCTTACTATGTTATACAAAATTGTCCATACCCGCACTCCTGCTTATTTGTCTGATGCCTTTCACTTTCTAGCATCACATGACTTGCCCACGCGATCAATGTCGGACTCTACACTCATGTTTCCAATCTATAGTACTGAAATCTACCACAGGTCTTTTACATTGCAGTCGATTGCGTTGTGGAACGATTTGCCTGCCGTTGTTCGCAATGCAACTAGTTTAATAAGTTTTAAAAATGCCTTGAGGCGCCATCTGCTATCTCTTCAACTATCTTCTTCTTGACCTATACGCGTTTGTTTTCTTCTCTAGTCTGCCTTTTATCTATCTTCTATTTTGCTGCACTCTTTTGTGTTTGTTTCCTTCCTTGTAGTGACTCACTGTCGATCCGTTACATAATTCAAATATGCTCATTCGCTCAGTTTTATTAGCACATCATTTAGTATTACTTTTTGGTAGCCATAATTATTTATTTAAAATTACATATACACTGTTACCAGTTGGGTCTTTTGGAAGATATCGCTTATTACGATAAATTGATCCGTTTGTCTTGATGTCTATATTTGTTATGAATGTATATTTATGTAAATGTTTGTTTTTGAGGCAATAAACATTATTATTATTAATTAATTATGGTACCCGACGTCATCATTAACCTAGTAAAGTGTCATCAGTAATCTAAAATGAATTGAAAATAAACGATTTAAATTTTTTGCGTTACATTGAAATAACTTACTGGGTTTGCGCTTTTACTAAGTCTAAGAAGCGTACGGATGTCAATCCTTCCACATTGTTGTCGGTAACGGTGTCGCAGTATGCTAATTGTTCGTTGATTTCTTTTCTTCGGTTTTTGTTGATCTTGCTCCAATCCAACAAAATGTAAATTGTGTGATGACAGAATTGAGGTTGAGGAGGCATCAAGGTTACAGACAGTATTGGTACTAATGGTATTCCATCAATTTTAATCAAGGAAGGTGCACACTCTCTGTCCCTTCCTTTAACTATTTTATTTAATGTTTCATTAATAATGGGCGTCTGAGGACCGTCGTGTTTTATCTGGTTTGATCCCCATATTTATTTTGCTAGTAATTGGGAAAGTGATTGAGGAAGTAGTTCATGCACGTCTATTCCTTGCCCTTAAGTCTAAAATCAGTTGTAGACAACATGGTTCTTTTGCTTGTGGCTCGGTTGCTCATATTTTGTCTTCTCTGGATGATTCTTGTCAAATTGATTTAGTTTATACGGATTCTACTAAAGCTTTCGACCGGGTGGATCACAACTAACTTCTGTTTAAACTAATAAAGTTTAGTATTCAGGGGAAACTTTTGCAATGGCTTGCTTCCTATCTGAAGGAGAGATGCCAGATTGTTTTGATTAATGGTTTTTTTTTCTAATCCTGTGTCGGTTCCTTATGAACCCCTTCACTTTTATACCATTAATATGAATATTAATTCATTATTATTATTGTAAACTGTAATTTTACTTGTATATAACTGTTTTTTTTGTGGTACAGTGTTCTTGGGTTCGACCTATTTCTGTACCCACATGAGATAAATAAATAAATAAACATATCATTGGATAGCTAACAGATCAGGAGTTCTTACCCAGTAATCTGTTTTCCTCTAAAATATTTAGCTTCAGAAGAGTACCCTTCTGCAAGTTGTATCTAGTTTTCTAGGTATCTAGCTTTTCCAACGGTATAGTTTATCAAACAGCAATGTCTTGTCTTCTGCAAGCAAAATACAGTCGTTCACCAGTACTATATAGTCTTTTATTAGCAGTATGCAAACGTATTTAAGTAGTCTCCAGCTAATTACAATGAATTTTTGTTTTTACTATGAGTAGGGGAGACCGGGGCACATTCGGATACGGGGCCTAAAATAGTTGCAACAGTGTGTACGATCGGACAAACGTCGTCTCAGTTCTGTTAATAGCTACTGTAAAAAGGTGGTACCGGTATTTCAACAAATCTTTCTACAAGTTAAAATTATAGTTTTTTGTGCCAAGAGGTAAATATTTTCCGCTTCTAGATATTAACTGCTATAGTTGAAACTGGACTGTCTGTTAGACAGGCTTCAGTACACAATATTCGAAAGTCGACACTCCAGGATCGCTTGAAAAGATTTCGTAAAAACCAAAATGGAGATTCTGGAAATGATAGCGATAATGATAAAAATACTTCTAAATATGCAGCAAGAAGTGTGTTTAGTGCTCGAGAAGAAAATAAACTTAAACAATATTTAACATTTATAACTCTCGTGTTTTGGCCTACGAATACGCAGTCAAGCTGGAAAAGAAACACTCTCCTTCGTGGGATACAAACAAAATGGTAGGCGAAGACTGGATAGCTGCTTTTATGAAAAGAAACTAAGATTTATCCCATCGAAAACCTGAAAATACTAGCCTCGCAAGTGCTAATGCTTTTAATCTAACTAATGTGAAACAGTTTTTTGACAATTATAGGAAACTAATGGAGAAATACAACTTCACGTCATACCGGATTCTGAACTGTGAGGAAACAGGAATAACAACTGTTCTACAGGAACCTAAAGTAATTGCACAAAGCGGAAAGAAGCAGATTGGGTAGGTGGTTTCTGGGGAGCGTGGTACATTGGTAACATTCTGCGGAATTATAGCGGCTTCTGGAGTTTCCTTGCCTCCTATTTACATCTTTCCCAGGGTAACAATAAAAGATGAATATCTGTATGGTTCAGATGTTGGACAAACGTCGTCTCAGTTCTGTTAATAGCTACTGTAAAAAGGTGGTACCGGTATTTCAACAAATCTTTCTACAAGTTAAAATTATAGTTTTTTGTGCCAAGAGGTAAATATTTTCCGCTTCTAGATATTAACTGCTATAGTTGAAACTGGACTGTCTGTTAGACAGGCTTCAGTACACAATATTCGAAAGTCGACACTCCAGGATCGCTTGAAAAGATTTCGTAAAAACCAAAATGGAGATTCTGGAAATGATAGCGATAATGATAAAAATACTTCTAAATATGCAGCAAGAAGTGTGTTTAGTGCTCGAGAAGAAAATAAACGTAAACAATATTTAACATTTATAACTCTCGTGTTTTGGCCTACGAATACGCAGTCAAGCTGGAAAAGAAACACTCTCCTTCGTGGGATACAAACAAAATGGTAGGCGAAGACTGGATAGCTGCTTTTATGAAAAGAAACTAAGATTTATCCCATCGAAAACCTGAAAATACTAGCCTCGCAAGTGCTAATGCTTTTAATCTAACTAATGTGAAACAGTTTTTTGACAATTATAGGAAACTAATGGAGAAATACAACTTCACGTCATACCGGATTCTGAACTGTGAGGAAACAGGAATAACAACTGTTCTACAGGAACCTAAAGTAATTGCACAAAGCGGAAAGAAGCAGATTGGGTAGGTGGTTTCTGGGGAGCGTGGTACATTGGTAACATTCTGCGGAATTATAGCGGCTTCTGGAGTTTCCTTGCCTCCTATTTACATCTTTCCCAGGGTAACAATAAAAGATGAATATCTGTATGGTTCAGCACCAGGATCTGCGTGTTTTGTATCAAAGACTGGGTGGATGACTGCTGAAATTTTTGTAAAGATGTTGGAACATATCAAGAAGTATAAGAACTGCACTGCCGAAAATCCAATATTACTCATAGTTGATAACCACGAGACGCACATTAGCCTTGCAGCTATTTTATATTGTAGAAAAAACGGTATTAAACTACTTTCATTTCCGCCGCAGTGCACCCACCAAATGCAGCTCCTAGATGTCGACATCTATGGGCTATTTAAATCTATGAGCTCCAATCCTGGGACAACGATTAAAATAAATCACATTCCTCAACTTTCACATGAACCATACTTGTTATCATTTACCCCTATGCGGTTGCTAAAACAGGAATTTGGTCGCTAAATTCTCAAGTTTTCTCTGAAAATAATTACCTTCCAGCAATGGTCACTGATAGGCCTTTCATCACACCCGTTCAATTCAGGATTTAGATATTTCCGTAGCAAAACAAGATGCAATGAGTGACTTGCCAGGTCAACTGGAATCCAAGCTACTACTGACATTATCAAGATGGTGACAAGTATTGTTGAAGAGTTGCTTGTAAACGTATTCAAAAAAAGAATTATACGGTTGCTGATATTCACCCTTTTCCAAGAGCACCCCCACGAAAGATTGTACGTAAATCCAGGCAAGGAACTTCCAAAATTTACACCGACACACCGGAAAAGGAACGAATTGAAGACATTGAAAGGGAGAAAATGATGAAACAATCTAAGAAAAATGCTAGAAGAGAAGTCTTTCCAACAAAAAGTAAGAAATCAGAAAAAAGAAGGTGGTGCCAAAATTAAACACTGAAAAGAAAGTAAAGAAATTGCAAAAGAAAATTCATGATGAGACATCTTCATCTGATTCAAGTATCGAGGTTCCAAACAAAAAAAGGCAAATATTCTTCTGATTCATCACATCTAGACAACATGGACCTAGAAGATGAAAAAACTGATGTGCCAGGCTTACTAGAGTTTGAAACAATAATTGAGATCGATAATTACATTTTGGTTAAGTTTCCTACAGCATCAAATATTACATTGGCAAAGTCCTAGCTATTGATGATCCATCTGATGAATACTAGGTCAGCTTTTTGAGAAAAAAAGGCAATACAGGTTTTCTTTTCCTGAATATCTTGGACGTGTTAGTGGTCCCTAGGTTTGATGTCATTTTGAAACTGCCACAACCTATCAAGTCAAGCACTACAAGAGTAAATGCAATAATTAAGAGACATGTATTACGTCATTGAATAAAGAGTTTGAATTCATTGTAGCCCGTTTCTTTTTTGTATTATAATTTTGGTCCCTTAGGTACCACACAGCTGACTAAAAGTGTCCGAATGTGCCTCGGTCTCCCGTATGTAGTCTTCTTCAAGCAACTTGTAGTCGCACTGTAGTCTTTTGAAATGATATCTAGCGAGCACGCAATATCCCATCGTCAGTATATCAAAATAATCCTTGATATCTTTCAGTATTAGCCTTGAACATCAACATCGTCTATGACATCCCTTAATATCATATCTGACTAAAAGTCTGTCAAAAATCTTCTGATAACTTGATTTGCAAAATTTTTGCGTTCTAATAACGTTCGTTCTGACTCATTTCCTAAAACATTATCACTTTTGTCTTCTTATTTCATCAGTTAATATTTGTGGTAAAAAAAATTAGCCAATTAAATAATAACCTTTTCCAATCGATACGTTTTATGTCATTTCAAAGAAACAAAATAAAACAATCAAATATTTTCCATTAAATTTCTTTGCATTAAACTGGTATATCCTCGAAAAGACAAAAAGAATTCGAAACGTGTTTAAAAGGGTCTTTCAATTTCAAGCGATAAAATGAAAGAAATGTTTTTAATCGAACGTCGGATGCTGAAGAGTGTGAATTGAGAGACATATTTTAAAGGAATTTTTTAATTCGCAAAATCCAAAAGAGAGTTTTCCAGTTTATCGATTTTTCAGAACATCGCGGGAGCTGTAAACTCAATTATAGCCTCCGTACGGTAAGCAAATAAAATCGCAGAAGAAGAATCGAATGGGAAACCTGCGGGAGAGCAAAACGGTCCGAAAGAAATTACAATTTAAAAAATGCACGAAACCGGAGTCGAACTTCCGGTCCTTGTCTCTCCTCTTTTCCAAGTTTCCATTGCTATTGAGGAATTTAATTCATAGAAACCAGCGAATGCGGCCTTTTGTTTTACGATCTTTTTTGTTCGTAACTGTTTAAAATTGAGGATTACGAAATTCCTTTTTTTAAATAATATGGAGTTAAAAGTTATTAAATTTTGTCGAAAAAGGAATTCTTTATACAACATGATTCGTTTGGATGTATTTTGTGATTAATTGGAAAGTTCTACCCGAGGTTTCCGTTTCACTAAACCCTTTCTACGACGAAAATAATTCTTCGGGGATCGGACCCCGGAGGGTTAATGACTTAAAAAGTTGCTTGCCCAAACCCTAAGTGACAACAGAAGGGTCTGCAAATGATCCCCGGTGTATTTAATTTAACTTAGTTAAAGGTCAAGGTTAACAAGAAAAAAATAAATTTTTCTTATTGGTTGTTATTAGTCGGCATCTTCTTCTGCCGGATATCCCGTTTCCAGCATATATATTCGGTTATAATTTTTGATACATTTCTGAAGTGATACCCTACGTTGCCACATTATTGCGATATTTAAAAAAAATGAAATTGATAAGAAAGCTGATCAGATATGTCCAAGGATCCAAGGATCCTTCAAGAAATGAATTTTATAGCGAATTTTGAAAGTTATCGATGAAAATTGCAACATCGAAAATATTAGCAAAACTTCAAATATTGTTTTCTCAAAAACTAAAAGTTATTTTTCAAAACGGGTTGGTTCATTGGAAAGAGGACACTTTTATTAACACTTTGGGAAATTTTCATACTCATATTCCAAGAAGTGGATTTTATACGAATTTTTAAAACTTAATCGGCGAAAATTGCAAAATTCGAAAATGTTGTCAAAAATTTTAAAAATTTATTTCTCAAGAACTAAAAGTGATTTTTCAAAACGGCTTCTTCCATTAAAAAGAGGATACTTTAATTAATAGTTGTTGACATTTCCACAAGGATCCATCAAGAAATGAATTTTATAGCGAATTTTGAAAGTTATCGTTGAAAATTGAAACATCGAAATTTTTATCAAAACTTCAAATATTGTTTTCTCAAAAACTAAAAGTTATTTTTCAAAACGGGTTGGTTCATTGGAAAGAGGACACTTTTATTAACACTTTGGGAAATTTTCATACTCATATTCCAAGAAGTGGATTTTATACGAATTTTTAAAACATAATCGGCGAAAATTGCAAAATTCGAAAATATTGTTAATTATTTCAAAAATTTATTTCCAAAGAACTAAAAGTGATTTCTCAAAACGGCTTATTGCATTAAAAAGAGGATACTTTAATTAATAATTGGTGATATTTCCACAAGAATCCTTCAAGAAATTAAATTTATAGCGAATTTTGAAAATTATGGATGAAAATTACATCATCGAAAATTTTATCATAACTTCAAATATTGTTTTCTCAAAAACTAAAAGTTATTTTTCAAAACGGGTTGGTTCATTGGAAAGAGGACACTTTTGTTAACACTTTGGGAAATTTTCATACTCATATTCCAAGAAGTGGATTTTATACGAATTTTTAAAACATAATCGGCGAAAATTGCAAAATTCGAAAATATTGTCAATTACTTCAAAAATTTATTTCCAAAGAACTAAAAGTGATTTCTCAAAACGGCTTATTGCATTAAAAAGAGGATACTTTAATTAATAATTGGTGATATTTCCACAAGAATCCTTCAAGAAATTAAATTTATAGCGAATTTTGAAAATTATGGATGAAAATTACATCATCGAAAATTTTATCATAACTTCAAATATTGTTTTCTCAAAAACTAAAAGTTATTTTTCAAAACGGGTTGCTACATTGGAAAGAGGTCACTCTTATTAACACTTTGGGAAATTTTGGTACTCATATTCCAAGAAGTGGATTTTATACAAATTTTTAAAACATAATCGGCGAAAATTGCATAATTCGAAAAAATTGTCGATTATTTCAAAATTGTGTTTCTTAAAAACTAAAAGTGATTTTTCAAAACGGGTTTTTGCTTGAAAAAGAGGATACTTTAATTAATGATTGGTGATATTTCCACAAGGATCCTTCAAGAAATTAATTATATAGCGAATTTTGAAAATTATCGATGAAAATTGCAACAATGAAAATTTTATCAAAACTTCAAATTGAAAATAAAATCCATGTTGCAAGTATATTTTAATGGAAAAACTAGATAAAACTTCTTTAACTAGCTTAAAAACTTTATTTAATGTATAGTAAAGCTTTAATTCTTCACCTACTTCTAAACTGGTTGATTTTTTGTTTAACATTTTCAAGATTATCGATTTTAAAGCTAAATTTTCTGTAACTAATTCTTTACAATTTATTGAACGAACCAAAAATCTAAATTATAATAATAAATTACTTGTTTCTTTTGATATTACTAATTTATATTCAAACGTACCCATCGATAAGACACTTGAGTTAACTTCACATTTGTTTAAAAATCATTTTAATAATATTAACACCGAACATTTTGATAGCCTTTTGAAGCATGTAGTTAAGCAAAATTATTGCACCTTTAATAACGAATTTTTTCATGTCTCTGAGTGACTTCCAATGGGAATGCCCCTATCGGGGCTTCTATCGGAAATATTTTTGGACTACATTGAGAACAATCATATAATTAATAATTCTAATCCCTTCAGAAATAAAATATACAATTGGATAAGGTACGTCGATGATGTATTTTGTGTGTGGGACGGGAATTTGGCTTCACTAAATGATTTTCACGATTTTATAAATAATTTACATCCTAATTTAAACTTTACTTTAGAAATTGAGAAGGAGTGTTCACTTAACTTCCTTGATCTTGAACTCACTAAAATTAATAATTCTTTGTCTTATAATATTTATAGGAAACCATCTATGGTCCCAACAACAATTCCTTTTGATTCTTTTCACCCAATGTCTCATAAATTGGTGAATTTTCGTTATTTGATTAATCGTGCCATCAGTTACCCTTTATCAGAGGAGCATAAATTTGAGGAATTTAAATATATTCATACTCTTGCATTGAATAACGGTTTTCCTTTAAGTATTATTAAAGGTTTACAGTTTAAATTGCTTCAGAGTAAAGATCCTTTGTATGTTAAGGTGAATGATAATTATATTTACAAACCCATTTCATATAATGAAATATCTTTGGTGTCCAGAAGCTTTTTTGATAAATACAAAATTAAATTAGCCTTTTCTAACAATTGTTCTATTATTAGGCTTTTATCTAATTACCACCCTAAAAATGGGAATATACTTCAAAAAAATGGCGTGTATTTCGGTTAGATGTTCTAACTGTAACGGAATTTATATTGGACAGACAGGTCGTCGGTTAGGAAATTAATAAAATTCGGTATATCGCTATAATTTAACATAACAAACATTTTATCTTAATCAACTTTTGTTGTACATTGCTCAGAAAGACCACTTTACCTGCAACTGTTAACAAACTTTTTGCGTTAACTTTGGTACTTTGAGGATATTTGACGTAAAACTTGGTTATATTTCGTTTTATGACATCCAGACTTTAATTGCAAAAGATGGAATTTGAATTCAAAAATTTATCGTCAATTATACCTTACGGGGACACAATCCGGGGACACACTGTATATATATTTTTTTAATGTTCTTATAATTGTATTTCAAGTTTACATTCATTTTCTTTTTGTATACAGCTTGTCGCTGATGATGGGAGTGTTTCCCGAAATCGATATGACTATACATTAAATAAAGTTTTTAAGCAAGTTAAAGAAGTTTTATCTAGTTTTTCCATTAAAACTTCAAATGTTGTTTTCTCAAAGACTAAAAGTTATTTTTTAAATCGTGTTGGTTGATTGGAAAGAGGACACTCTCATTAACACTATGGGAAATTTTCATACTCATATTCCAAGAACTGGATTTTATACAAATTTTTAAAACTTAATCGGCAAAATTTGCAAAATTCGAAAAAATTGTCGATTATTTCAAAAATTCATTTCTCAAGAACTAAAAGTGATTTTTCAAAACGGCTTTTTGTATTAAAAAGAGGAAGAGAAGAGAAGAAAACTAGACGAAACTGCAACAAGACATTTCATATATCGTATTGGGATTGTTACAATGAGGTTGCTAAGTTGTATTCAATGAAAAAAGTCCTATTGGGGTTGAACTTGATTATTATCTGCAGTGTCCAACACCTAACAGATCTTTTTGTAATTCGCTACGGTAATGGAAGCTATAACAGTACTCAAACGGGTGCTGTAATGAGACTCATTACAGCATCCGATGCTGTAATGAGATTTTAGTAACATTTTATGGAACCAGTTCAAGTTGGTGACATTGGGTCATTAATTTTTCTAGTTGTCAATGTGACAATTTTTGTCTATGGATGTTTAAACACGTTCTTAACATCGAATACAAGGTCCACAATGATGAGGACATTGACTCTGAGCAATTTCTCGTATTTTGGAAGGTGTACATCAAACTTTTTTTTTCAGGTGAATATATTTTGTGTTTTGACAGTTTCTAATTGTCAATTCAAAGTTTCTATTTTCAAGTGTTCCGGTGTTACCAACTGTTACATACCTATTTCCCTACATTGCCAAAATTTACTTTATTTTTGTTAAAAAAAAGTATAAAAACGCGAATTACAAAAAATAGCATAAAAAACACGTTTCATAAGACTTAAAGCACTCATTCATTAAAAAACTCGTGGCTTCGCCACTCGTTTTTCAACTTGAATTCGTGCATTTCAAGCGTGTCTTACGAAACTTGTTTTTTAATATACTATTACCTTACAACGAAGAATATTAATATTTGGATCGTATTAAAAGTTTTCCTACACCTCAAATTTATCAGGAATGTTTAACATCATTTTTAATGCCTAAACAAATTGACGGTAAATATATTTTTAGTAATGTTTTAATAGTATTTAGTTAATTTTAACCTTTAATTTTTAATATGTCCTGTGAATTAAGTTTTGTTCAATGTATTATAATGTTTAAGTAAGACACTCACCTAGTTTATATGTTTCATGTTTTGTAGTCGTGCCTGAGGACGAATAATTTTCTATTCGAAATACGATAAATTCGTATAGCAATACAAGCACCGAAAACATAAATAAATAATAGTATATTATTCAACAAGCGTATAATGGCGGCTGTTACCCACGAAGAAGAAGTTGCAACACGAGCGAGCGAAGCGAGCGAGTGTTGTAATCTGAGTGGGTAACATCCATTATACGCAAGTTGAATACTATACTTTATCTACAACTATTTAATTTTGAAAAAAAAATCAAAAAAACGAAAAAAAAATAAACTTGATAGACATTTCAGACATAACCTCAATATAAGAAAGCTGTCATTTCTGTTAATATTTTATTTTTTGATTAGTAGGCAGTGTCAGAAGTGTGGAATAATGGCCTCATTATTCAACACTTTGTCTGTCATGGGTAATGAGTGTCATTACCCGTCAAAAATCAATTGTATAACGAACAGATAATTCAATAGTTGTAGATAAACATTTTCATCATCTAAATAGAAGTAAAATATTTTATTTTCTACCACTCTAACCTAACAGAGATACTATTTCCTGTGAATGGTGGAGTACTAAGTAATAGGTTTTTAGTATCCGGCCAAAGCCGGATATTTGGTAACTATCCGATATACGGCCGAATTTTAAAAAATGGCCGGATAGGCCGGATATCGGATAGTTGCCGGATATCCGTTCCGTCAGTAGTTGTTATAAAATAACGGTGGGCAAACTGTGGCTCGCGAGCAACATGCAGCTATTTGAAGGATTATTTGTGGCTCTCAATAAATGTACCCGAGTTCCCTTTTTTTTTTAGTTCCCTTTTTGTAAATTTATTTTTAATACTTTTTTTGCATACCTTTTTTTAATATATATTTATCTATCTATCGTTTTTATAATATATTAATTGCGGCTCGCGAAAATTTTCAAAATTTTGTAAAATGGTATCAAGGAGCTTGGCCACCCCTGTTAGAAAATGAATACAAAAGAAAAACCGATAAAATACAATTGGATGTCCCTAAAGTCGAGGGCCAGTGTCCGGTGTGGGAACATCGGCCGTTTATCACGGAAATTTAGGTATCCGGGAACCGGGAAAGAAGTCCGGCGGCAAGCTCCTCCGGGATCGATAACGGTTCCGGTTAAAGGAGTCCTTCGGGAACAACCGCACGACTACCATTTGGCCGAAGCGAATTAACGGTGCCAATTTTTAAACCGTTCGTCGTCGCCCCGTACAACACATAAACCGATTACGAACAACTTCTTCAAGGAACACGTGAACCAAGTCGGCTTTACGAAACTCTCCAACGCGTTGTATTAACCCCGGGCTTCTAGTTAACAGGAGAAGGAGCCGGTCGTTCTTCTTCTTGTCCTAGGGGGGCGAGAAGCTTCGTCCTACGAAAATTAAACGGAATCGAGTTAGCGGAAGGAAGCCCCAAGCGGTTATTATTACGGTTTTCCGACTTCTAATTAGTGTAGCCCCCATTTAAGACTTTGTAGAAATGCTTTATTAAAAGCGGCGAAGAAACGGGGATGATGTAGAAGAAGGTGAAAAAAGAATAAAAGGAACGAAGAGAAAGTAGGAAGGACGTTGCTTAAATTGGTTCTTAGCCGGAAGCTTTGTAATTTAAGGATTAAGACCGTATGCTCTTAAAAAGTTTTGTATTTTAAGAACTTTATTAAAACTTTTAAGAAACTTATAGAGTAAACGAAGGGTATAAACATGAATGTATCCGGATTCGATTTTTTTTGTAAATTTTGGAATTGCAAAAAAAAAACAAAGAAAAACTCTCGATATTGATTAAGTCCTTAAAAAGTATAGACGTGAGAACTTTTTGTTAACGATTTCATAAAATCCGCTGAAAAGTGCTTCAAATGTAGGTCAATCCACGAGGGTAACGAGTTAATCTATAAAATTTTGAAGAGGCAATCGATACTTTACGACTACTCAAGCTTTAAACCTCACGTAGCTACCTACTTCTTAATGTGCAAGGTTTTTAAAAAATAAGGTCAAAATGTATATGTGAATTTACGCTTGGTCAATGATTTTGATATCACCCTCCCATTAAAAACCCACCTACCACAACCCCAAAGACGTTCATCGATATACTCGTCGCCCTTTTTTCTTTCTCCCCCGATCGTTTCGAGACGTTTTTCCTTTGATTTTAGACGGCCTCTTTTTCTCCTCGACCTTTACGTAATAACTTCTGGTCGTAAGAGCCCCCGATATTAACACGCCTTTTCCCTGTAAATATTTTCCATCCAGCTTCTTTTTTTCCCACTTTGCTCGAAAATTTATTTAATCCTTGGGCTTATTAGGAGCTCAGCTTTTTCAGGTTGAATAAAAAAATCTCGTTGAGATTTCGACATGAAACGTTGCAACAGCGTCTAATTACGAAGAACTTTGATCCGGATAAAGTTTAGTTCCGCTTAGATGGGTTCTGTAGATTCTGGAGTTCTGTTCGTGTGTGAGAGAAATAAAAACGTGGACACGGTCTTTTTTTTTGTGAACAGTAAACTACTAGGAGAACTTCTCTAGCTACAAAATGATCTGCCTTTAATGCTGAAAAGTATGAACCTTTTGAACGCCCCTTAATAATGCATCGCGGAAAGTTTACTTGGATATAGTCAAAGAAATCGCCCGAGGAAATTCTATAAGGTATTATTTTCTTTATTACATCGCTTATTTTTCAAATTTAAATAAAAATAAAATGATACTTTTTTATTTATTTTTTGGATTATCAAAGGAAATTTATCAAATTAGAGAAATTTCAAAGAAAATAATATTTTTGTTTATTTATGGAGGTATCTTAGTTACTGAAATAATTTGTGCTCTGACTCTATCCGTGAAGATGCAGAAATGATTTATAGCTCAGATGAAAGCTTGAAATCTCTAATTTAAAATAACGTACTAAAATCGATATGTTGATTAGGAACAAGTATCTCAAACGGACCAAACTCAAGAACCCTACCATTTGGGTGAATTTGAGAATAATTGGAAAAGAAAAAAATCGCTAGTGACTTTATTTACGAGGATGAAATATAATTTCTACTTTTCGTTCAATAATAGTATATTAAAAAACAAGTTTCGTAAGACACGCTTGAAATGCAGGAATTCAAGTTGAAAATTTAGATTTAGCCCTTAGGCCGCAATTTCATCCATTTCTAAATCATTTTATATATTTAAATTCCATTTTTTTTCTTTCCAAACTTTAACATCAAATTACGAAATTCTCGAAGGAATTTGACACCCGAAAGCGCGATTATCTAAAAGAACGAAAAATTAGCTACAAAATTACAAAATCTTAATCAAATTTAAAGTTTATTAATAATTTCGAATATTTTCAAAGTAGATAGTTATTTTCTTTAAAAAATTCAATCATTTTGGCTAACCTGTGTAATTTATAATTCCCGCCATTTTATCAACCAATCAGAGAGCCCAGATTCAAACTGAGGCGATCAAATTCGGATATCCAAGAAGCCTTTGTCCAAAAAGGGTATATAAGGCCGCGCAAATTTGACACCGAGAGAGTTCAATTTTGGTTAGAGCGAAGCGTTGTCGAATCTACGTCAATTTAACCTAAAAATTTCTAACCTAAGGTTGAACTTAGAATTTTTTTTGACAACTCAATTTAGTTTTATCTAGTAAAAGTAAACAAGTGTTTCTAAATTATCTTCGAAGAAATTGAAACCATACCTGAGATCGAGTCCAATGTTCCATCCTGTTCCCGAAGGACCCGAGAACTAAATTTCCCGAGAATCCTAAACTTCAAACACCGAAGAACATCCATCCCGCAAGACCAAGGTCAACCAACCATTTTTAACTGACATGTCACACCTCCGGAAACAAGTTAAGTGAACATAATTTCCTTTTATCGAACTCTTTAATTTTTATAACACTCCCGATTAAAATTAAAAAAAAAACCAATCTGAAAAGACCCTTATAAATTAACGCGTATAAGCTTTGTCAATTTCCACACTCTTATAAAGCAGTTACCTCTTTCTTGCACAGATTTCTTTATGCTCTATTTTATATTTAGTTCGTAAATTTAAAAATTTAGTTATAGATGTCTCCATGAACTTTCGTTTTATTCTTTTTTTTTTGTCCCTGAGATTCATGTTCTTTAATTTAACAAAAAAAACGTATTTTAGTTCGTTGTTATCCAATTAAATAATTGTTATATGTTTTCTGTGATTTATTTGTAAAAAATTTGGTTTATATAATTAATTTAAATCGAACAAAATAAAATAATACAGTATGTAGTAGTTAGTAACATCGTAACATTTGAAAATAGAAATTTGAATTAACAATGGGGTCATACACGATTTTTTTTTTATTATATTTTCTGAAAGTTTATATAAAAATATAGTTACCGTTATTTTTTTTTTTTTAATTTTCGAACAAAGTCATTGTTAAAAAAATTATTGTAAATTTATATACCCATTTGCGCTTTTAAAATTCTCACTTTTGCGTTCCCTGCTCCCCGCTCAAATGCGAGAAAGAGATGAACGTCATTTAGGTTGTATTGAAAAGAGATAGAGTGTTTGTAGGTTATGTTTATTATGTTTTGTTCATGGATGTAATAGAGACACTCTATTACATCCATGGTTTTATTTTGACACTGTCACACCGCAAGCGCCATCTAACGCACAATTTAACTTGTTTTAGGCAGTGCGGTTCCTACGTCACAGAAAAGCCGCGAAATTATTTCGTTTGAATATTTGCTATTTTTCACTTCAAATTACGCAAAATATAAAATTGATCAAAATATTTCTTTTACTTTGTATTCATGCATATACTTGCATATATCGTTTGACATAAAAATTTTCTCTAAATTTAATAAGTGTGTATGACCCCATTAGAAACTGTCAAAACACAAAATGTATTCACCTGAAAAAAATGTGTCATGTACACCTCCTAAAAGAAGAGAAATTACTTAGAGTTCAATGTCCTCATCATTGTGGACCTTGTATTCGATGCTAAGAACGTGTTTAAACATCCGTAGGCAAAAATTGTCACATTGACAACTAGAAAAATTAATGACCCAATGTCACCAACTTGAACTGGTTCCATAAAATGTTACTAAAATCTGATTACAGCATCGGATGCTGTAAGGAGTCTCATTACAGCACCCGTTTGAGTACTGTTAGAGTTTTCATTACCGTCGCGAATTACAAAAACATATATTACAATCTAGCGTTGAATAATAATTAAAACTAGAACTAACGTTAGACATAGAACTAGAAAAATTCGGGTTTAGCGGCACGTTTCTCAAGAGAGCTAAACCCGAATGATTTTAGTTCTAGATCTTTTGTTAGTTCTAGTGATAGTGCAAGACTAGAACTAACACTAGACTAGGAACTAGAAACATTCGGATTTAGCCGCACGACTCACAAGACGGTTAAACCTGAATGATTCTAGCTCTAGGTCTTATATTAGTTGTAGTGATAGTGCTAGTGCAATACTAGAACTAACACTAGACTGAGAACTAGAAACAATCGGATTTAGCCACACGTTTCTCTAGACGGCTAAACCCGAATTATTCTAGTTCTAGGTCTTGTGTTAGTTCTAGTGATAATGCTAGTGCTACACTAGAACTAACACTAGATCGAGAACTAGAAACGTTCGGATTTAGCCACACGTCTCTCAAGACGGCTCAACCCGAATGATTCTAGGTTCTAGCTTGGATTATTTTTAATGTATTGTAGACATTCTAGAATATATATGTATACACGGAACAGTCAGAATATTCAGTTCAGAGAATTTGGTTCTGCAACATTCGGTAAAGCGCAAACCAGTCATGACTCTTAAGCATCTCCTTTGCATTCGAAAAGTCCTTAGAAAAGCCTGGGCAGCGTGAGCAGAGTGACCCCAACATATAATGGAGTGGGACACTTATGGGTAGAAGTATCCGTAATAAGTGACAATCATAGTATCAAATCATCAGATTTGTAATTGCAAAAATAAACTTATTTAACTTCCTGACCAAGCTTAATACATGAGCCTCCCACGTTAGTATTGAATGAAGTATCACTCCTAGATATTTAACCGGCTGAGTGAGATTTGGGGGAATTTCCCGTAAAGCAAACGTCAAGACAAGATTATTCTATTCAAACCAAGATAGAAATCTTCGGGTAGTGCTAGACACGTCCTGATCAAAAGTATTGAAATTAGGGCGGGTATTTATAGTTGCTGTATCATCCGCATAAAGTACAACCTCCGAGCTCTGCACGGTAAAAAATGGATGTAAAAATACATTATACTACCTTTAAACTACAAGATTGACTTATGAAATAATACATGAATTAACAACGTAATTTTCGAAATCCAGTTAATACCAAGTAAAATTACAGGAAATTAGTAAATTTGCAAAATATTACATTTTTTTAATATGAATTACACAAAGCCATGTAAACTACAGGAAAAACCTGTAAATAAATGGAAAATTAAGTAAAACAATGTAAATGTATTTATTAAATTGGGAAATCATGTAATATTGTTAAAAATTACTATTACTAACATGTAAAATACGGGTTGGCCCCACCATCACTTTCTGCGTTCAGTCGGCCGAATAGCGTTGCAACTACGCACAACGCGTTGACAACATTGTGCCGAGTACAGTCTAATAACGTATGAATCGTCGAACGTTATACGCGCTCTCTTATAATAATAATAATAATAAAGCACTTTAATCTGTCCATTTAGTGTTTCGTTGTTTGGTGCCCTTTAGTACGTATACAGGTTGTACACAAAGTTTTTGTGTTCCAAGTTTGCCGTCTGTTAAAATTGTAAAAGTTTACACTTTTTCCACTATTCTTGTAATGCTTTTGTACTGTAAAACATTATAACAATGGTGGAAAAACTATTGGCTTTCATAATTTGGACATAAAACGAATTTGGATATGTAGAACTTCCATAATGACATTCGTATTTTCACATGTGGCAGGCAATCAGGCATGTCATTAATAAATATCAAAAACAGCAACGAACCTAGTACAGATCCTTGTGGGACTTCATATTTAACTGTAATTTTATCAGAAGTCTAGTTGTTAAAAGAAACATACTGAGTGCGCTCCGAAAGATAAGACAAGCAGTAGAAATGGCGAGCTTCTAATTTTAGCAACAATAACTGGTGGCAAACACAGTTGAAAGCCTTGGTCAAATCAAAAAGTGATATCTCAGTCAGCAGGTTGTTTTTAAAGCCATCTTGTATACATTGAGTTAAGGAGTGTATTACTGAAGTGGTACTCTACAAAAATCAAACTGAGAGATGTTCAAAATGTGATTTTCCAAATAGTCAACCAACTGCGGTTTAATGACAATTTCAAGTATTTTACTAATTATGGGAATGATCGAAATAGGTCTGTAGTTAGCAAATTCGCTGCTCTTGCCCTTCTTAAAAGAAGTAATTCGTAGAATTATTTGTTTTTTTAATATCAGAGATTATTGATTCGGCAATACCGCCAAAGTTTCAATTAAAGTCATTCGCCGTAGTACTATTTAAATATTCTTTGGTAACTAAGCCAGTATCAATATGATGAATATCGGACAGAAAACGGAGTCTGTCCCTTACCATTCTTATCCAATCATTAAAAAAATGGACCGCCCCCACAGTATTATTATTTCTAACGTTAGTTCTAGTGATAGTGCTAGTGCAATACTACAACTAACACTAGACTAAGAATTAGAAACATTCGGATTTAGCCGCACGTCTCTCATGACGGCTAAACCCGAATGATTCTAGTTCTAGGTCTTGTGTTAGTTGTAGTGATTGTGCTGGTGCAATACTAGAACCAACACTAGACCGAGAACTGGGAACATTCGAATTTAGCCGTATGTCTCTCAAGACGGCTAAACCCATATGATTCTAGTTTTAGGTCTTGTGTTAATTCTAGTAATAGTGCTAGTGTAATACTAGAACTAACACTAGACCGAGAACTAGAAATATTCGGATTTAGTCGCACGCTTCTCAAGACGGCTAAACCCGAATTATTCTAGTTCTAAGTCTTGTGTTAGTTCTAGTGATAGTGCTGATGCAATATTAGACCTAACACTAGAGCGAGAACTGAAAACATTCGGATTTAGCCGCACGTCTCTCAAGATGGCTAAACCCGAATGATTCTTGTTCTAGGTCTTGTGTCACTTCTAGTGATAGTGCTAATGCAATATTAGAACTAACACTAGACCGAGAACTAGAAACATTCGGATTTAGCAGCACGTCTCCCAAGACGGCTAAACCCGAATGATTCTAGGTCTTGTGTTGCTTCTAGTGATAGTGCTAAGGCAATATTAGAACTAACACAAGACTTAGAACTAAAATCATTCGGGATTAGCCGTCTTGAGAGACGTGCGGCTAAATCCGAATGTTTCTAGTTCTCGGTCTAGTGTTAGTTCTAATATTGCCATATAGTGATAGTGCTAATGCAATATTAGAACTAACACTAGACCGAGAACTAGAAACATTCGGATTTAGCAGCACGCCTCTCAAGACGGCTAAACCCGAATGATTCTAGTTCTAGGTCTTGTGTTGCTTCTAGTGATTGTGCAGTTCTCGAACTAACACTAGATCGAGAACTAAAAACATTCGGATTTAGCTGCACGTCTCTCAAGACGGCTAAACCCGAATGATTCTAGGTCTTGTGTTGCTTCTAATGATAATGCTAAGGCAATATTAGAACTAACACTAGACCGAGAACTAGAAACATTCGGATTTAGCCGCACGTCTCTCAAGACGGCTAATCCCGAATGATTCTAGTTCTAAGTATTGTGTTAGTTCTAGTGATAGTGCTAATGCAATATTAGAACTAACACTAGACCGAGAACTAGAAACGTTCGGATTTAGCCGCACGTCTCTCAAGACGTCTAAACCCGAATGATTCTAGTTCTAGGTCTTGTGTTAATTCTAGTGATAGTGCTGGTGTAAAACTAGAACTAACACTAGACCTACAACTAGAAAGTATCGGGTTTCTAGTTCTAGGTCTAGTGTTAGTTCTAGTTTTAGTTCAATAAAAATATGGAACATAATGATACTGTCACTGGTACTAACATTAGACCTACAACCAGAAACATTCAGACATGTTGCATTTTATGTGGGACAAAGTAAATGGTACGCCCTGCTTTCTATGGAACTATATTTTTGTATATTGCATTTTAAGTGAAAATCCCTCTATAAGAATAATGATTATGAAAAAGTCACCGTTTATAACAATGACCTAAAATTTGTTAAATATGTCAAGTTTGAGATTTTATTGTTTCTAAGCAAATATGAATTAGTTGGAACGAAATCGTTTGTGGATTATATTTTTATAGTTTATTATAAACAATTTTCATAGATTTCATTCTTCTGCACAATTTTTAATTTTTGAGTTAATCACTTTATAACCATAAACCGTTTTACACCATTTTATCAATATGTAAAAACAATTTCGTTTATTACTATTTTGAATTCACTGCGCTGTTTTAATTCATTTTCTGTCAACAGGTGGGAGTATAATCTATTTTTGTACTTTCCTGGTATTTTATTTTAAATTAAGGTTTTAACGATTTCGGTGTTTAAACCATCATCAGATGTCGGCTAATCATTAATAGATTTAAAAAATCTGTATATTATAGCTGTTCATAAAAATCTTTAACCCAAAAGAAAGTAATAACCTAATCGGCATAATTTACATAAACACGTATTTATTTTTAAAATAAGGTGTTATAACATATTAAACCAATTTTCATCATGCAACACTAAATTATCCTTATTACAAAAACCCAATTGACCCCATAAAAAGAAAGATGCATATCCTTTCAGAAAGGATTATTGCTTTAACCTTATAAAACTGATTTGCATAAACTCCGGTCTTTTTTTTTGCACGAACATTCATAACAATATCTGTTTGTTAGATCTCGTAATCCGATTAATTCCACGATCACTTTTCACCATTATTTAAATCGATTTTGACATATAATTTTGAAACCGTACACATACTCTGTATATAGGAAGGAATTTTGACGTCGAAGACGCGATTTGAATTTATCGGGTCGCCCTTTCTAGATGAGAGCGTCTGCATATTGCGACGGGAACGTCGTCGTCGTTATAAATTTTACAGCCACCCGATGGTGCTGTCCTCTGGGCGTTATGATTTACGGACGGCTTACCAAGAACGCGGTTATTGCTTTTGTGCTTCGGTCCTAACGTATTGGTGACACAGACATCTCAGCATAGTGCTCGATGCTGTTCAAAATTTATTCCGAAACATCTTTTCATGATGTACCTACACGTATACTATCTTTTAGCTATTAATCGATACGTCGTAAAAATGGTAAAGATGGTGAAAACTTTTAAAGTGTCTAAATCGTTTCGGTACGGTCATATTTTGAAATGCGAACGACTTCCCGTTCGCGTTAAAGTCGTAGTTTCGCGAGATTTACACGTAGTTTTCATGTTATTCTGTATCCTACGTGCTGAACATACCAAACATATTCTTGTTTTGTGAATATGTCGTATAAATGTAACAGTGTGTACTCATTTTATTGTCTATTTCTGTTACTGCACGACCTTTCCTTTTAAATGTTTAAAAGAAGTTTATGTTTTTATAAAATACTTTGAAACGATTTTCTTATTTTATAATTTTTTTTTAATCACTCGTTAAGAAGCACGTTCTATTTAAACAAGATTACATCCAGCAACAATTTAATGCAAGTCTCGTAACAATGTTTTAAATGAATTTCCGAGCAGTCGCGGCCCATAACCACCACTTCTGTCGTTTCCCGTGTACCCCTAATAGTCGAAAAATGCATTAAAGGAGCCACCCCGGTAAAAATATCGTCCGGAAAGTCGGGGGAAATTAAATTTTCGCAGCTCGGCCGTTATGGCGGCCATCCTCTACACGGGGGGTGCAAATTCTATTTACGCTCATTTTAAAAAGCACTCCGGCTACGTCTTTGTTTTTTTTTCTTTCTTCTACTTTACCATCACAAGACTCTAATACGTCCATCTCGCTTATCTCCGCCACCTCGACACCATACTAACGCATTTGAGGACGGTTTAATTGCATTAATAACCCCAAGCGTAATGGGGCGAATCAATGTAGACGCATAATATGGGCAAATTACTCTGATGGATTGTTAATTAATTATTGCGTCATCGCCCTGGGGCGGATGTCAGTCAAACTCTACTACTTCTCCGTTGCATGCATATTAACTCGCTTGAGGGTTCACTCAAGAACTAACATATTAATGTATAAATTACTTCACATATTTGGAGAATTTCAAACTTGAACTGTACCATCTCGTGATCATTCAACTGGTTATCAAAATTAATTTAATTAAACACAAATATCTTCAACACAAATATACTGACATGATTTGATTGATGTTCATATTTTTCGTTAAATAATAGAAGAAGATGTTTTTGTAAGTTACAATTCCCCTCTAGTTCATGTTCTTAACTTCTCGTTTTAGTGCTGTACCCATTTCTCTTATGTGCGTGACTTGGCATCAAGCTTATAAATTATATTGTCGTCTTATTTGTATACATATATTTCGTTTCTATTATTTATCAAAGACTTTGTATTATTTAAAAAATAAATAAAAATAGTTACTGACAAAAATGTGAATTGTAACTGTGAATTTAAAAAGTCTTGAACTTATTTATTGGAACTAAGAAACGGTTTATGGCTTAAATGAAAGCTCAAATTTCTGTATACTTAAAACAGAAACGCGCACACAGGAAACTCTGGAACAAGCACGCTTCACGAAAGGAAAAAAATAAGGTGAAAACGATTGTTGAACATTGCAGACCAACATCCAAAAGGCGCAAACAATTGCAAAACGTTCGCAAACAGCAACAACTTAGCATCTACCCCCGAGATCACACTGCTGTTGAAACAATGAGTGAAAAACTGTTCTCATAAACTGTGCATGTGAAAGTTGTTAATCGCATGTACAGTTCTGTTCAGATATAATGCGAAAAGAGCAGGCATGAAATTGTACTAGAAATAACCTACGTTCACGAGGCATTCAATCCAGGTTTTACCTGCTTTGTAGTGTTGTAAAAGTTCCGAACAGGCATGCGGGGTGATGTGATTTATGTCCAAGATGGCTGAATCACAATGAAAAATTAAGAAAATAAATAAGTATAAGCAATCCATTTACTTTACACAATTCCTGTAGTAAATGAAAATAATTACTATATTACTTTGGTAATACAGTGGAACGATAAGTCGAACGAACCTCATAAGAAATGAAAATTATATATTGATAGTAAGTTATATATAAACTATATATTGAAATATATCGCAAACCATTTTAATATAATACAATCAAAAATCAATACATATAATAAAATATAATACTCCTATATAACAAAAAATATAATATATTATTATACATATAAAATATAATAAATATTACACTGTTGGAAATAATTCACGAGCACACCCTGTATAATCTGAACGCGTGTGTCTAGCGCAATAAAATTTGGTATGGAAGTAGTACTAAAGTAGTATAACTTACTCTCACATGGAGAACGGCACAACTCTGCTGGGAGGAAAAACATCAATAGCGAGAGTATCCCTCGTGAGCTTCGCGTACCATCGCTACACGACGTGGCATGGAGTCTATAAGTCGCTATATTATAGCGAGAGGGATGGCCAACCATGCCACCTCAACTCGTCTCCATAGCTCCTCAACGTTGGCCGAGGAAGCCGGATAACGTAGAAGTCTTCGACCAGTCACGTCCCAAACATGTTCGATCGGATTCAGATGCGGAAACCGAGATAACTATGGAAGCATTCGTATACGGTGCTCTTCCACAAAGGTCTGTACAACACGCCCGATGTGCTGTCGTACGTTGTCGTGCATGTATAGCAGACCTGGGAGCCGCCGAACGTAGGGAAGCACAACGGACCGTAGCACCTCATCTACGTATCGTTGACCCGTCATGGTCTGCTATGCACGCAGCAGACGTGTCCGTCCACCGTATGTAATCGCACCCCATACCATAATGCTCGGTTGTCGGTGGATAGGGCGTTCTTGCACACACTGCTCGAGTAGACGATCATCACGGCTCCGACGAACTAAAATTTGCGCATCACCGGTGCTCAATTCGAATCTTGATTCGTCGGAAAACAAAATGTCCCTCTACTCGGCAACCTACCAATGCCTAGCGTCGAACCACTCGTGACGTATGCTGCGGTGCTCGGGTATTACTGGAATCCGCTGTATTGCACGACGCGCGCGCCAGTCACTATCTACCAAACGCCGCCGTACAGTTCGCGTAGTGAGTGCGCCTTCCCCTGCCAGTGGCCAAACAGCTCCAAGTTGCCTTGAGGAGGACACACACGACGCTAAAGCGCTGAGCACAAGAGCGCGATCCTCGTGTGCTGGGGACGCGCAGGGCCGTCCCGGCCGCGGCTGAAGGTACCTATGTCCCAAGGTTTATATATAAAAGGTTGTCTAGGTTCGTACGCAACCATACTACGCATTACGTCACATGTGGAAAATAATACCGCCAAGCAATTCAAATTAAACAAATGCATGGAGCACCACATGGCCATGAGGTTGCGTGCGCAATCCGTGATCGCTTACGTCACGAAACACTTCTGCTCTTGCCCCTCGCCCACAAACTAAAATCAAAGTATTGCAGCATAGGAACTTAGACAACCTTTAATATATAAACCTTGCCTATGTCCTACCTCAGACCATTCTCGCCATGCCCGTTGCACTGCCGATAACGACCGCTCGAGACGACGCGCAATTTCACAGAACGATACACCCTCAATGTGCATACCCACAAACATTCCTCGCTCAAACTCGCTTAAGTAACGCGATCGCCCATCCATTGCGCACAGAGTACGATAACAATGTGGTCCCTCACACCACACTAAAAACGACCGGTATTTTCCATCCACTTCGGTCTCCATAGCGACGGAATGTTCCACTTGGAAGGGCGGCTCAATCAACAATGCCGCGACGGAACAACTCGAAACTCCCCGAATAAACTCGTCTACAGTAAACCTTTGTGCTCCGCAAATATTATGGATTTATCTTCACGCGTTCAGATTATATAGGGTGTGCTCGTGAATTATTTCCAACAGTGTATAATAATCTAATTGGGGAGAATTTTATAAGGTCCATTATACCATCAAATATTATCAGTATTTTGAATAATACCCATTATTCTCTATGCAACATTGTAATCTGGTGGACATCGAATTTACTACTCTTTCGCATACATCCTTGCCGTGAAACAATTCCCACACCGCTGTAATGTTGCGGCGCAGATTATCCACGTTGCGAATCGGAAAGTTGGCATTTTTATTGAACTGTTTTTCCACCAAAGCCCATAGATTTTCGATTGCGTTAAGATCAGGTGACCGCGCTGGCCAGGGTATTCGTCTAACCTCATTATGATCGTCAAACCAATCATGAACAATTCTGTCATGGACAATCATGATGATCCCTTCTGTATACAAGCTTCTTACTGATGGTATCAAAACATCCTCCAGCACTCGAATGTATTCAATCGAATTAAATATTTGATAATTGTGGACGTTGTAAATGGATTGGCGTATTCAGCAATTCCCCTTCGTTGAGCATTATTAAGAATAAGCCTTCGGCCTGATCTAGATGTTGTAAGGCCAACTTTCTCGTTGTCTTCAAATCTTACTGGTAAGCCTACACGTTCGGCAATTTCCCGTTTATCTATTCCTTCTTGATGAAGTGCAATAATTGCTCGCCTCGTAGTCAAACCTGACTCTCGTTGACCAGGAATACTAGGCATGTTGTATTTAAGAAAACGGACAAATTTGAATGCACGTAATTTTGACAGTGAATAATTCTATTTAAAATTTGAAAGAGAGTTTCATAAAGCTTTATTTATAAGTTTTATATTATATTAATTATATTACTGAGATTTTTATCTGACGGTTTATTTATAGAAATACTCTAAAATCATTTATTAGAGGAACATATAAAAAATCATGTATTTGTTGTTCTTAAAAATATCAAAAAAGATTTAATATAAAATAAAATTAACACATTTAAAAAAAGGGTGATCCATTCTTCGGCCCACTTCAAACTGGGAGGAGATGTCTCCGTCTTCTTCCAGTACTCAGTCATGTCGGAGCTAACAGCGGACGATTCGCATTAAATCTGAACAGAGCTGTACATACATCTGTCGCAAATTTAATTAGTTTATAGAGATATCGAGGTGACTTAAAAGCGAGTATCTTATAATACAGGGACAAGCATTGTAGTTTTCGTCTATTGGACATATTTAACCATTATACATGTTCTAACTTTTATATTCACAACCCCGTATATGTGGCGTAAACAAGAATTTTACACTCTCTGAACCCTAACCACATCAACACTGTCCAAACATGCATTATAGACAGGTGTCAGATAAGTAGATTGCAATAGAACAAGTGACTCACATAAAAGCCTCTTCAAGCGCAAAGGTAACACATTTCTGAAGGGAAATAGTTTTCGAAATTGCAAGTATGAACTAGAAACGTATTTCGAAATTTGCTTCTTATATCTAAATATGTTATCCATAACTAAACCCAAATTTCTTTGCATCAGCAACCAATGGTATCGGGACTTCTCTAATCTCTAGCCGTACATGTTCCGCCAATGTCTCACACCTCCCCCAAACAGCATCACCACCGATTTGCCAACATTAAGATAAGTGCATGCCTCAATGCAAAATTTGTTAACACTATTCAAATCCTCCTGCAAAATGCGGAGAGCGTCTTATAATTCTATGGTTCAAACGATATATACAATTGTAAATCATCTGCATACATATGATAATCTGCATGCCTCAACTGACATGGAAGTTGGGAAGTAAATGCTGCAAATCAAACTCAAAGAGCTGGAATTTAAACATCGAGTAATAATCTGTTTAGGCCGTATTACTTGTAATTATGAGATCAAAAAGAATAGACGAACCGCGCGAAACGCGTGTAAAATCCCCAATTATCTGGGTTGCAGCACAATTTTCAAGAAACTCGTGCAAAAATATAAACAATATAAAAGGGCTGTCGCATCACAACATGTAGATATTAAAATGCCCCAAGCAGAATACTTACAGTTCAATTGTGGTGGTCGATAAACCACGGATTTTACATTAAGTTTACTTACTGCTTGTTGATACAATTTATATGGAGTAGCCATAAGATCTGTAATTCGAATATGCTTTCCCTTCAACAACTTTTGGTTTTTAAGAATTGTACGTTGATCTTTATAAGAAACAAATCGCACGATTAATAATAATAATAATAGCAATATTTATTGGCACAACCCACATACTTTACATATTTAACATTAAAAAAAAATCAAATATGAATACATAAAAAAAAAGAAAAAACAAACAAACAAAAAAATAATTTTACAAAAGCAATCAAATGAACTGCGTAATTTGGCTCGTAACATAGTCACGATCCACTCCTCCACGCAGCCCGGAAAAGAACTTCTTTCAAATATTGTAGATATATAACAAAATATACATAGATAAAGCTAAATACCTCAAACAACTTTTGTAAGTTATACGACAGTACAGATAAGGAGGCATTTGCCAAGTCACCACACTATGAAAAAACAAAGCATTATGTTAAAACCTTCTCTTCCACATATTTAGCCAATTGGCGGCCTCTAACATATTGCCTTTAAGGGGGCCCGACTGTCTGTGAAAATGTTTATAGATACACCTTTTTGTCCCTTCTGTAGGTTCAAAGCAGTGCAGAAGTTTATAGCAAGAACTTCTGCTTGGAAAATTGTTAAGTCCGAGCTGAGGGGCAATTTAATGTGGGTATTTGGTCCACTGATGCCCATGCCTACTCCAAATCTTACTGTCTTTGAACCATCGGTGTACCAGGCTAGGGCTTCTCTTTTTAGTTGAGGCCCTCCCTTCGCCCAATCATCCCTGCTTCTAAATATGACCTTATACGGCTGGTTGAAATTGTATTCTGTCGGTATGAGGTCCGTTTTAATTTCAATCAGGTGATTTAGACATGGGTCCTTGAGGATCTCGATGTATCCTCTGAGGTTACCCTGCATCAACTTGAGTGAAGAAACTGTTTTCAGTGATAGGGCACTTAAGGCTGCCTCCTTTTGTATATGTTACAGGCCGTACATGAAATCAGACCGTAAGTATACGGTCTAGGCGGTATCTATACGGTCTAGATGGCACAGACCGTATGGAAATGACGAAGTATTTTATATACGGACTAGACCATTTACATACGGACTACCGTAATTTAGACTGTATGTTCAATCGCAAGTGTCTAGTTGCCGTTTAGTTTTTGTCTCGTTTTGCTCCAATTTACAAAATATTTTGCAGCAAAATAAGCACAGTGGTGACATTCGTTAAAATTTAAACGTTTTTACTGTTTAATGCAATAGATTTCCACAATGGAATTACACAAACAAAGGTACGTTAATATTATAGTTACTTGTTACATAGTAATATAACCTAAAATTAAAAAAATAAAATAGGTTTTATGAACAACTGTATGAACGAAGAAAAGACGTCGCCGATAACAACCGCGGCTTAACGAGAGAAAAATATAGTAGTCTCGTTGAAGAAGTAAAAGTTGCTAAGGCTGCTAAAAAAAAAGTCCAAGAATGCACTGGCTCTTAAAGCATTATGATGTGTTATCTGTTCAGGGGGTAGAAAAACTGATAGTGCCTCTTAACAATGATTTAGTTGATGTAATATATTACGTCCATGACGACGAGTTGTTTAACATTCTTCAAGAACTACACACATCCACAGGTATGTTCTGTAATTGGAGTCATATATGGAGTAGGTAATTAATAAAATCACTTTTTACTTGCAGGTCATGGTGGTAGAGATCGCATGATGAAAAAAACAAAGGAAAAATACAAGAATATAGTGCATACTGAAATTTTATTGTTTATTAACTTGTGCGCTCTATGTCAAATGAAACAAAAAAGGGAAAAGAAGGGAATTATATCAAAACCGATGATCTTCAATGATCTGAATTCCAGATGTCAAGTAGACTTAATCGATTATCAGTCGCATGCTGATGGTAAATACAGATTTGTCCTGGTGTACCAGGATCACTTAACAAAATTTGTTATTCTGCGACCACTTGAAAGTAAACGCGCAGAAGAAGTCGCTTACCACCTTGTAGACATCTTTACCACTTTTGGGGCTCCTGTAGTTTTGCAATCTGACAATGGACGCGAATTTTGCAATAGAATTATTGAAGAATTATAAAGTTTGTGGCCTGAACTAAAACTGGTCCATGGAAAACCGCGTCACAGTCAAAGTCAGGGTAGCGTCGAACGCGCTAATCAAGACGTGGAGAACATGTTAACAACTTGGATGTTGGAAAACGAAACAGAGCATTGGAGTCAAGGTCTACGATTCATACAACTTATGAAGAACACATCTTTGCACTCTGGAATAAAAAGGGCTCCATATGAGGCCATGTTCGGGAAACAGAGCAACCAGCGCTGGAAGGTGTTTCAACAGAAAAAGATTTAGAAGAAGTGGTTACTTTGGTTGTTACTGACAACACACAAACCGGACAATCCCAATTGCACCAAACAGCAACGACCGAAAATGTACCACTAGAAAATAACAATAACACTCAAACACTCTCGTATGAAATATGCCGTAGTTGTTTCAATCCCACTAATCGTGATGCCTCACATGCTGAGAGCACGTCCTTGGAAAATATTTGCAATAGAAACAGAAACATAGCAAATGCCAGAAAGGGCGCTTATGATGGATTACAAGCACAGGCAAAACGAATGAAATTAATATCAGATAGCACCCATCCAAAACCACAGATTGGATCAACTGTGAGGATTCCTGTTCCAGATGTCGATCGTGGCAGGGGAGGTGCTCGGTCAGTTTTAGCGGTAGTGTTAGAAGCTACAGAAGATGGTTTTTACCGCTTGGGTACAAAACTAGGAGTCATTTCAAAATACTACAGTCGTTCAGAATTTAGTATATGTCCTGCTAACATTTTGAAAATTGAAGAAATCACCAAAGATAAGGAAGTTTCTCTTAGATCGGTGGCTACAAGTCAATCTACTGGGCATGGGCAAGGTTTCAAAAAATGTTACTGTAAGACTAAATGTCAGTCAAACAAATGTGCTTGTCGAAAAAATAATGTATTATGTAACTCAAAATGTCACAATAGTCTAACTTGTACAAATAAATAAAAAATGCATTTTTTTCTTTGTTTAAAATATTACAGTAATATGTATATCTTATGTGAGTATTAGTCTATTTGCAGATGGACCGTTTATAAATAGACTAGTCCTTTTTCAAACAGACTAGTCCGTTTATTAAAGAACAAGCTTCTTACACATATAGACTAATCATTTCAGTCCATTTACATATGGACTAGTCCTTTTGTATACGGTCTTGTTTACATATATGGTCTGTAACATATATATAATTGGAGCGGTGTGACATCGAGTAGGGCTTCCAAAGCAGCCGTTGGACAAGATCTCATTGCACCCGTTATGTTAAGACATGCTAACGGCTGGATTTGTGCCAGTTGTTGTGCTGTCTTATGTTTTGTTTTTGGCCACCAAACCAATGAGGCGTAGGCGTCCATGGGTCTGTATTTCGATTTTATTGGGATTGATGCTGACCCCATTGCTTCTACACCAAGTACTGGTGAGTAGTAGGGCTTTCTGCATTAACTGAGTTATAATTGAATCATATTTACCTCGGATTGGGATTACCAGGTCATCAGCATACCCTTGTATCTTAAATCCGTTTTTAGTTAGGGTGTTCATCAAGTCATCAACTACCAGGCACCATAATAGAGGTGATAGCACTCCCCCTTGGGAACATCCTCTTAGCGCCTTTATAGTCAGCGACTCGCCTCCCAGACTGGTTGTTGTCTGCCGACTTTTCAACATGGCTATACACCACCATAATTGTTGATTTTGCTTTCTGATAAGAATGTTGGCTAGGGTGGAGTGGATTAGTGACAAGCACTCCATTCCTAAGGTATTGATCGATTACCTTTTCCATCCCTTTGAGGAGAAATGAAGTTAGGCTAATTGGTCTGTATGCCTTGGGGTCCGCGTTTGAACGCCTACCACCTTTAGGTATGAAAACCACCTTCACTTTCCTCCATAGAATGGGTATATAGTTAAAGCTGTAGCTAGCTACATATAGGGATATTATTACTGGGAGAACGTGTTCTAAGCCTTTTTGCAGAATAATAGGCAAAATTCCATCTCCTCCAGGCGATTTTACGGGCTTGAAATTAAAAATAGCCCACCTTACTCTGTTGGGTGTGAAAGTATTGGAAGACAATAATAGGATTCATCACTTTTCAAAAATTGCTGAACAATATTTTCCGTACCAATGTAGTTTTCCGGAGATATACAAACGCTCTTCCGGACGATTTAAATCTATATTTGGGAGTGGTGCTAACAGGAAATTGGTGTTTTTGTGGTTTCAATTTCAATCAGCCTCAATACATTTTTGATGTCTTAATTAAGACTTTGTTTTAGTAAATTGCTAAATTATTGGTACCAAATCAATACCGTCAAAATGACAAAATAATCTTAAATCATGTGGTGTAAGCAATTTTCGATGATATCATTAAATGCCACAATTTGAATTGGTTTGAAATCCTATATCCTCCGTCTGGACATTCGATTACTAGCGGCAATGGTGCCAAGGTTTTATTGCGTCGACAAGCTGCAAATTACGCCGCTAATTAAAACGGCGTCCGCGGATTCGAGTCGCGTCGCTACATAAATCGCCGACCGAACGAACGAACGACGAACAAAAGGGCGAGAAGGGAAGGAAAAAAATTCCAATCCGGAAACTGGGTTGAGGTTGTCGCCCCCTCACGTTCGGAAACTCGGAAAATTTCTATCTGTACCCGCACCCTCCTTTTTACCCCCCGCGTTTCGCGACGTCGAGGTGTACGTAATTGCACTTTGAAATACTCTAATGAGACTAATTCCGCTCTGAGCTTTTCAAAGTTCTCGCAAAAGCTATGATGACGTCATCTACCCACAACCATACCGTTTAAAGTACTCAGCATACATATAAGAGATACTTAAGAATAATTTTAACTAATCCTAAAATAATTTTATAACTTTGTGTGAATTCAGCAAATATTTTTTATTGCGAATAAAATATTTATTATTCCTTTTTTTTAGGTTAATATTTGTTAAAAAGATAAATACATCGGGGTTATTTCCGCGTACATTTCGAAGTGCTCCAAAAAAATTTTTTTTGTTTTGTTTAATCTTGACGTGTTTTTTTCATGGCATTGTAGCAACGGTTTTCGAATTTCCGTTTGCCACGAGTTCGAAATGTCGCAACGGATGTGTGAAATTTATTGAAAACAGCGTAAAATGTTTGCGTTGTAAACGTATTTGTTTTTATCGAAATAATGGCTAGTTATTTTCGCGGGAATTGTATGAAAAATACCGGGTGCGTTGTAGGGGTTTTGAAAATGAACGTTTGACCCTAAAAACTAGCGAGTTTTGTGTATTTGCGCAAACATCGAATAAACGGTTCAAGTGCTTTTTGACATTTTTTTAATTTTTTTATATGTAATTTTTATGCAGTAAAGTTAATTGTTACGGGAGAATTATTTTTATGAAATAATAACTTTTCGGTGGATGGTTATTTTATTACTACATTGGTAATAAAAGATAGTTAATTATACTTCAATTAAAAATAGAAAATCCAATTTTCATTTTAAAATACAAAATGGGTTTTGATCCAATTTTTTTATTATTTTATTTTATTATTCAGACTCAGTTTTTAGGTATAATTTTGTTTTGATTCAGCCTTCAAAATTACAATATAATTGGATTGAACCTTTCGATAGTTTGTGATTGGGATTGGGGTAGCATCGATTTACGGTACATCGGTCAATTAACCTCAAAGTGGGATTTCGCGAACCATTTCGAATCATTACGGCGCATAATTGCGCTAGCGCGATTGTTGTTACACTGTATAGGTGGCGGCTCCGATCGTAAAATTACTCGGGAACAAGCGACTGTCGCTAATAAACATTCCGGAAATGGTAAATTGGACAGCCCGTGGCCCCGGAAACGACGGTTACCACACAACTTAGTGTTTCACCCCCCAAAATCCTCCAACTCTCCCTTTAATTACTTAAATGGCAAACTTTACAAGACATTTTTCTTTTATTTTATCATTTTTTACAAAATCACGATTACCAATTTAGTTTACTAAAGGAGTTATTATAAAATTTAGTTTAATCTTGGAAAGAGGCGATTTTCAAGTGAATAACTTGTCGAGAGCGCTTTGTATTACATATCTGAGGAACTCATCTTTTCGACGCCGACGAACAAAGGCTGGAGAGCCGGTAGTAAATTCGAGAACTTTGCTAAAGTTGGCCGGCTTCTGGAACGCCTCTCCTAAAGAGGCTACAAAGCGACTACCATAGAGCTTTTGTTGTTTACGCAAGTGCCGGTGTATTTATGTAGAGAGGAAAACTTTAGAACCACACACTTACAGAAACTATACATTACTGTTTGTATCGTTCCTCTTCAAAAAATCTGTTAAATATTTCACCAGCTCAAAAAATAATACATCTAGATATATTAACTGTATCAAAAACGCTTTTAGATGAAATTGTAATGATGAAATCATTACTTCATTTACTTCATTCATTCCTCAGCTAATTCCAGAAACATACTTTTTAAGATCAAATTTCTTATTTACATTTTTTGCAAGATTGGGTTTAAATTTTTTTCTTAGATTATTTATGTCTGTGGAAAAAAAATGGGGTCTTACCCCTGAAAAACTGTGCTGGCTCTATATCACTGTGGTTAGACACCCGGAGCAGCAGCCTGGTATAAAAAAGTTCGACAGACTTCAGTTATCAGTAAACTTTCACAAATTCAACGAGTAGCTGGATTAGCAATCTTTGGTGCGGTAAGCACTACGCCAACTCTAGCAATGGATGTTTTGCTTGGCCTATCTTCTTTGCATTTGCATATAGAGAAAGTGGCTAGAACTTTCATTTACAAATTTAAGCAATACTAATACTACTGCGGAAGACATTATAAGCACTAATATTAATACTCGATACCAGATTGTACTGCCTGGACGGTAATTCTGGATCGAAAACGAAAATTCTCTGGTTCAGGCAGATATTTGCATGTTCACAGATGGATCAAAAACACTGGAAAGGGTTGGGACAGGAGGCACTTCATGCCGCTAAGAGATAACTAGCAAATTAAGTGATAAAATAAAATTTTTTAATATCAAAACATCAACTAATCATTTATTTTAACAAAAACATGTGTTAAAACAAAAACGAAAATGCAATAATAGAAAAATCTGTCTTGTTCCATTTGATAATGGACACAATAATTATTGCCAGGAACAATGGCAAATTAAGTGAAAAATTAAACATTTCCTTTAGCAAAAACGTGAAAAATGAAAAACACGCTATCAAGAAAATCAGTCTTCTTCTATTTGACAACTTTGGCAACATGTATCGCAAAGGACAATCTTTTTTGAGTGATTTTTGTAAACAAATTGATAACATGTACTACAAGTAACTGTAGCTTTATTATTTTTATGGGCATTACAAAGTTTAGGATACTTCTGGTATCTCTCGATATTAGGAAAGAAATTCTACCAATTCTTTCGGAATTGTCTGAATTTTGGCTAGCGCTCTCATATGTTCTTCCATAAGAGCCAACCCTAGTTCATTTAAAAATTTCCGCCGTCCGTTTCCCTAGTGGTTTTGTATTATTGAATATAATTTCAGAATTTACCGTACCGGGGTTATTTGGTCACGTTTTTTGAACATTTCTTAAAATTAAAAGTGAAGAAATAAAGTTAGGGCAACAGAAACTTGTTCATCATACCAACCTAACCTTCAGGATTATATAGCTATCATAAAACATCGAAAATACCTTATACAAACAACAAAAATATCCGAATAGCCTTGTTGTTGAGGCTTCTTGGACACTAAACTTCGTTTTAGTGACAATCTCTTATTTTGTATGTCAGATGGTCAATTTCCCCTGAACATATAACTGAAGCATTAAGGAATGTATTTTTATGTAAAAGACACATTTTTTATTGAATTAAACATTAAAAAATATTAAATAAATTTTAACAAAACTGTATTTATTTCAAGTGTTTCAAAAAAATCTTCCAAAGTTAATTTATTTAAATCGAAATAAAAGTAGCAAAAATTAACGTATTTACCAATAATAAACATATTAAAAACCAAAAACCACTGTTCTATAGCACAATTCAAACTTCAATTTAATTGAATCTCTTGAATGAAGGGAATCTTTATCTTGATTGCTATCATCAGAGATTTCTTCGTGTTCCGACCTAGACTGCTTGATTTTTGATGATATTCTGATGGACAGGTTGTTTCTAGCGATAAAAGAATCGATGAAATCTGGACCTGGACTGTTATTCTTGAAGACCTTGACTTGCCTCCCTTGTTTATCTAGGTATTTTTTCACCACATCTCGAATGTCGGCCTTTGTCAAGGGAAACCCCCCAATTCGCAACAACAGCCAAAGTTTCAGAAATCAACAGCACCTCAGACTTGCTTAAAACAGTTGGATGTCTAACGAGTCTTGAATTCCTTCCAAGCACCTTCCGAAGTAATGTTGTCCGACGCATTTTGAACGTTTCTGCGGCCTTTTTCCTTGACATCCCCTTTCGAACTGCATCCATAGCGTTTTCCAAGTCTTCCACTTTGCACACCATTTTTAATCAGTGACTTCCTTTGATAAGAAGAAAAAAAAAACACCAGAAACAAAAACATAACCTAACCTCGCTTTCGTGAGACAGGACTGAACAAGTATGCGTTGAGTCCGTGTAGCCCCGGGGTGGCCAAGTAGCCCCATCTTACGGTATTCCTGCAATATCTAGGATTCGAAAAAAATTGTCATCTTTTAATGCCATCTTCTGGTAAGTCTTTTAGTAGTATAAAACGCATATTGTAAAATGGGGTGAAATTGTGCCTCCTATATAGTAAATCGAAACATAGATCTGACAATATCATGTCCGAGGCGCCAAATTCAAAGATATGTAAAAAAACCGTGTGGCACATTCTCACCATAGAAGACACAATTTCACCTCATTTTACTGTACTTCTGGTCAACGGTATCTACACCACTTTTTGTGCTATTATAAGATAGGATTATTTCTGGTTTGTTTCTTTGTCAACTTCACCTGTGTCGTCCATTGTAGAAAGTAAAATTACAGCTTTATTTCTTGTCTCTCTTCTTGAAACTCAAATAGAGTAGTTCCCACAGTACGCTATTTATTTGGAAGAAACTCAGGAGGAATTTCTTTTTTGTTTTTCCAGAAGATATACAACCAAAGGATAGCTAGTATAGTAACGGAGTTTCTGAAGGCTGAGCGCATTGTTCCAGTGAATTAGTCAAAGACATAGCTGTGAAACTGCTCTGAACAATATAGCGGATGATATTGTTACTGCAACTGACTCCAATAGATTGACTCTTCTGGGGATGTTGGATTTCTCCAGAGTATTCGATACTCTAAACCAAGATTTCTTAATATCAATTCTTGACCACATCGGGCTTGATTCTGTCTCATTAGCTTTTCTCAAAAATTACCTCAAAGGCAGGATTCAATCAGTCAGCATTGATCAGGTGAAGTCGAGTGCTTTGGAGATTAAGTCTGGGGTCCCGCAGGGATCGATTCTCGGCCCTACATTATTTAAAATTTACACGATAAATTTCAATAGCTTCGTTAATTTCTGTATCGTCCACTATTATTCCCAACCCAACCCAACCTCGGACTCGTCATGGATGAGGCGTTGAGCTTTAGGGAACACGCTAATCAGTTGATTGGTCAAGCTTATGGCACGTTAAAATTGATTTACTCTAATCGTTATAGTCTTGACTGGCACACAAAAAAACTTCTGGTATTGTCACACTTCAATTACTGTGACAGCATATACGGGGCTTTTTTGGCCTCCAGGCATCAAGGAAAAATTCGAAAGCTTCAAAACTTGTGCATCCGTTTAATTTTCGGCCTGAGGAAATATGATCATGTGTCTTTTGTTAAAACCAAAAGACACATGATCATATTTCTCAAAAAAACTTCTGGTTCTATTATTTGGTTTTAACAAAAGACACATGACTTTAACTTTTATCTCTCATTCCTCTATTAGTTTTCATTATTTCCTTGCAATTGGTATTGGTATCCTTTTTTTCGTTTGTTTTGTTATTTTTTTTTCCTTACGGTCTTTCTTTCGGTTAGGTTGAGTGGAAGATCAGGGTTGACCTGAACTCCGTCTAATATTTGGTCTTATTTTTTGGATTTTTATTAGTTCTTTTTTTTGAAAATCATTCTTGTACCGAATGAGGTATATTATTTATATATTATATTACTTCACAAGATTGTAATTATAAAATTGCCCGAATAAAGTGATTATTATTATTATTATTAATTATCGGTTGTTATATTTCGATTAGAATTTATTATCGATTTCACCAACCTCCGGACTATGTCGAATTGGATGTCTTATAAGGTCTATCGCGTTGTATTCTATATATCTCGAATATCCAAGTATATAAGGTCTTGCTATCACACAGAGCTTACATTTTTATGCCATACTTGGCTGGTTTCTGTGGCATACATTGTACAAATCCGCATCTACCTCGAAATGGATGTAACATCTCATCTATTGTAACAAATTCTCTCAAACTGTAACTATTCATGCAATTCTTCACAAAATTATCGTAAACATTTCTGATGGCGGCTAATTTATCAGTGTTTTCTCGGTCCTTTCTAGTTCTTACATCGTCAAAACATAAAACGTGAAGTAGAAACAAAAATCTCCTATAACTAAATGCAGCACTCAAATGCCATCTTTGCTCTATAATTTATGGATATTTACATGTTTTCCAACAGTGCTCCCAACAAAGCTTGAATTTCGATACGGCAAGTTAGTTTACAATCTCTATCCCTTTGGTAGACAATTTCTGATCTTCTATTTTCAATATACAGGGTCCGGCAGTGAAAAGGAAAGATTTGAGGTAGGGTTTACAGCGCGCCGCAAAGTGGTGGGGAAGAATGTAGTCGACTTGCCAAGACCTGCATGATTTGCCATTTAGTTTACAATGGAGCGTTGGACGGGTGAGCATTGCAGTTACGCAGTTAAAGCCTATTTTCAAAATGGTGAGATTTAGCCATTCTGTACGACACGTTGTCATGATTCAGAATTTTCTCACACCACAACTTGAAGGCTTTCCAGTGAATGAACACACACTTTTCAACAAGACGGGGCAACAAGTCACACTGCAAGAATTTCAATGAATGCTATAAATGCTTTGAAACGGGGATATCAGTTGGCCCCCTTGGTCTCCCGACTTAACAGCCTGCGACTTATTTTTTGCAGAGTTATGCAAAACTTTCAGGCACGACTCCAAGAATGCATAAATTGTAACGTAAGACATTTAGCGGAGGTTGTATTCAAAAAATATCTCTTATAAAAAAATTCTTTAACAATAAAATTATTTCCGTTTCACTGCCGGACCCTGTATATACATTTATGTAAGATACAATATTGTCAATCATGTCCTTGGTTATAAACATAAAAAAAGACTAAACAATTGGACACATTTTTTTCTAATCCCTTGGAATCAGGCATCACTTTGACAATATTTTTACGTTTTGTTTTCTTAGAAACAGCTATCGAGGTTGATGATTTAATCGTGTAAGCACTTATTTTAATACAACTTTGTGAAAAAAAAAATTAATTTCTTAACTTTTCTAGTTCATCTTCATGTTTTTCCTTAGCGACAGCTTCAAATATTAAAAATTTACGTAAAGGTGCTTTTCGCACGAAATCTAAATCCCAACGGCCGTCTTCCAGAAAAGATTACACCTCACCGTTAGGATAAGTTGTACGGTACACTGTGAGCTTTCCAGGTAGCTTCAGGGTGTACATAGTATATACCTTCAGGCAAGACACGTGGAGCTTTCGTGCTTTTTGCATTCTACGTGCACAAACACGAGCGGGGACAGTTTTGTAAGCAGGTGGTAGAGTCCTTAAGGTCCCTCAGCTTGAATTTCAACCTAAAGGGATTATTCTGAGGATCGCATACGGCGCGATTCCCCGAGCTTACGTTCGCAAATCCCCCCAATAGGAAAGCTATTGATCATACGTGAAAGCCACCCCATATACTATAGTATTACTAGGCGGAAGTGAGAGGAACGAATTTTTCTTAAATCCGTGTCGTAAGGGAGCTTTTACAAACGTAAAAGTTCGATGATAATCTAGGATAGCATCGAAATGAGGAGGAGAATGCGAAAGTTTTCGGTGTGCTAAAACAAAGTTTCGTGACGTGAATTATTCCCAAGACGGTTAATTAAAGTCATATTCGGGTCGAAGTTTTTCGCAATTTGGGCGCGCTTGCGACGCCTTCCATACGGAATTATTGAATTTCGCGCCTGGGACTTCGGAAAACTCTCTCCGCGACCATTAATAATGGAAGAGAAAGAGGAACAAAACCCTGGAAAAGTTTCTAAACGAGTACTCCGAGCTTTGTATGAGAGATTAAAACGAATTAAGCTACTAATTCTTTTTCTTCTTATCTCGATTATTACTTGTGTTTGATTTGAAAGCGTAACTATCATAATTAACCCCGTTTGATTGTCAATAGAACTTGTTGTAGTACAACTGGCCTAATTGTTTCTCACCGAGACTAAGACCACGAGATCTCAAAGGACACAATTGCAGATCTCCAAACCTATTGAGACCAATCCCACCCTCCGCTTTGTAATACCTACGTACACGTGTCTGGGGATCTAACTACATCCAGGTGATGCTCTCAATTACTATAATAGATATAGGGTTGAAAATCCTGAGTTGAATTGGAAATGGGCATTTAATGTTTAAACACAAACGTTTGTATTTTGGAGAAACCTAAACTGTTTTGGAGAAAATCCCTTGAGTAAACGTCAGAAAGGCCTCTGGCCGTGCTAAAGCGGTATAAAACGGTGCGAGATAAAGTGGTTGTGACCCGCGCCATTATTTGCACGTGTGCTGGACCGTTTAAATTCGTTGCCGGCTATAAACTGTGTGAAATATGGCTTTAGATAGGGGTGGGTCGTTGGGGAGTCGCGAAAATTCCCCGACCTGCGCTAGAAAATCACGCCGCAATAACCTTGATTTCCTGATCTAATTATGATTGCAAACTTCCGGATATTCCGGGATGAAAAATAAATAAAAAAAATGATTTATTCGATGAAAAGGATTTTAACTCGACAAATCAGTGGAAATTTTACGATCCCCCTAGAGATTATCCTAATGAGTATGGATCATTTCAATTGATAAATTAATATTTTTTTATTGTTATTTTAGCAAAAAATTGTAAATTACATCAAAATGTTATTTCAAACCGATATTTCCCTCCATTAGTTATAAAAGTAAACGAAACCATATCTCACCCAAAAACCAACAATAGAAAAGAGAAATGGCAATGTAAAAGAAAGAATAAAAAAACATCCAAAAGAATAAAATCCAAACGACGTTAAAACAAACCGTGCAGGCTTGGTGCTTTTCCACATGGACCTGTTAATCCATCAGAATGGATATCGCACCACCTCGTTTCCTTTTTTTATTACTCTATCGACCATCTCGATATTGCCGCCACACTTTTAACGGTGTAGCTTTATATTTCACTTCCTTGCGTTCGTTTTGTGAAAGCTCTCCAGGGATGTAAGAGCCGCGCCGCCCCCAAACATATGTCCCTCTGTTAGAAAAGCGACGGGTTTGTGACATCCATCTGTCATTGTCAATAAGGACAATTTATCATGTCGAATTTTCCGATGACACGATGTACATTTTAGATTCCATTTTCTGGCTATTCTTCTACTCTTTTATTCTTTGTTATATTTTATTACAATTATAGAGTATACCGGGAATTTCATATAACTCGCAATAAATAGTTACGAAATAGTTATTACTGAATGCAGTAATATAGTTACGAAACTACTATGCACTTGCACTATCCCACATAAAATGCAACATGGCTTAATAGTACAGGCATTGGGTTGGGTTGGGTTTCCATCTTAAGAGACGCACGGCTAAACCCGAATGTTTCTGGTTCTAGGTCTAGTGTTAGTTCTACTATTCGTTCAATAAAAATATACCACAAGTGCTAGTTTTCCACTAACACTCTCACTAGAAGTAACACTAGACCTAGAACTGGAATCATTCGGGTTTACCCGTCTTGAGAGACGTGAGGTTAAACCCTAATGTTTCTAGTTCCAGGTCTAGTATTAGTTCTAGTTCAATAAAAATAGGATAATTCAAAGAGTACTTGCTGAAATAATCGTATAAAACTACTACGTGTTGGTTTCCTGATTTACTGCGAGGTAAAGATCCAATAAGATCCATCGATATCAGATGCCAAGGTTTGTTGCAAGTCGGTTGAGCTTTATAAAAACCGATGGACTTCGTTGAAGAAGTCTTATGCGTTGCACAAATCTTACAATTAGCTATATATTACGCCACATCAGCTCGCATCTTAGGCCATATATAACGTTGTGACAGATGACTCAAGGTTTTGTACACTCCCATATATCCAAATGTTAGAGGATCATGCGCTTGCGATATTAGTGACTATCGATGGTACCTAGATATCAACAACTTCCAAGGATCAATATTCTAACCAAGTAAAGGCAACTAAAACCAACATGTTTATAAAATTGGCCAACCACGCTACGATATTGCGGATACTCTTCCACTAATTAACATAATACATGCAACATAAATTCATAAACAAGAAGCAGATTAAATTAATAAAACTTATTATAAAACAACAATAAATATGTGGCAACAAATAGCAACAAAAAATAATACTAAACAGCAAAAGTAAACCCCTTCTCTTTAGAAAATGTTCAAAATGTCCCCTGATTTGTGCTATATTCGACATCTTTTTTTAACACTTTTGCCGACTTGATAAGCTCAATAAGCCTATGTGTTGCAAAAGCGTTCACAACTGCAGCTTCTAATTGCTGTCAGAAATTTATTGGCTGTTTATAGATAACATCTTTCAATCTTCCCCAAAGGAAAAAATCCATAGGTGTTCCGGTGACGAGGTCCGGTGACCAACAATCACCAAAAGCTGCAGTCAAAAAATTGGTGACAATAGCAGCATTGTGAGGTGGCGCATCATCATGTTGAAAAAATACATTTCTCAGGTAGAGGTAAATCGTCAACAACAGGTTCGATTTGTTGCCTTAATATGTCCAAATATTTTCCGGAGGTGAGGGAATCATCATAAATAAATGGACCGATAATTCGACCTTTAAAAATCCCTGCCCATACAGTATAACTAAAACTTCCTTGATTCCTCCGCTCCACAATTAAATGGGGGTTGTGCTGTGCCCATGTATACGAATTGTACTACTCACATACGCTTCATCTGTCCAAATACAATTTAAAGAAAAATTGCGTGCTTCCTCAGATTTTTCCAAGAACCATTGGCAAAAATTTATGCGCCGTTCAAAATCTCCTGGTCTGAGGTACTGGATTTTGCTAGTTCTGTATGGCTTAAATTTCAATTTTTTCAAAATCCGCCTAGCTTTGGTTTTGGAATTCCCGTGATTACACCCAATTGCCGCGTTGATATTTGTGAATTATTTTCCATTGCTCCTAAAGCTACTACTTCTTCTAATTACCCGTCTTCATGCAGTATATAAGTTTTTGATCTTTTCTTTTCGAATTGTCTGGTTTGTAGATTATATCACAATCTTCTAAAAATATCATTAAAAGATTGCCGCCTCTCTGGATATCGTTCATGATATAAATTTCCAGTAGTTTCTGCATTCTCCCCAGGTTGGATCATGTCCCATTTTTCATAATTTTTATATGTAATATAAAGCACTAACACTTACAACTTGAATCAAAATTTGACACATAGATACTCATAACCAATGCATTTGTTTTATCGAAGAGCCGTCAAAGCCTACTAGTCCGCAATTGAAAATCTTAAAAGTTTCCAAATTGCATATTTCCAAGAAGACTTGGACGATATATCAAGTGTGCTATATTTTTCGAAAGGAAATTTTATGCTCTTGTCGAATTTGCAAAAATATATAGGGTGTTTCATTCAAAACCATCATTTTTATGTCAATAACTACTAAAATATTGCTTTTAGGGGAAGCTAATTTATTCCATCAAATTCTACATAAAAAGTTGCTTTGGAAATGTGTACACAGAAAGGAATATTTCAATAAGAAAAAAGTTATGACGACTTTTTGAAAATGTACATTTTGAAAAACACCCTGTCTCTGTGAAATCTCTAAAACCTTAAGAGATATCGATATGTGGTTTTCGTCATTAAGCTTCTTATAAAAATCGAGCCTCAGACACTGATATCATTTTTCCTCTATCTCTTATAGAAAGAGGAGTTTCCTTATAACAGTGTTCAATTTGGCCCACCTACACATGGTCTTATTAAAGTTATTAAAGCGAGATTAAAGAAAAGAATTGGTTGTGATTTATGAAACGATTTGTTTTAAGTCAAACATTTCAGTTACTGGATGTGATAGAATCTTTTGGATTTCAGTAATTGATTACGAAACCTACGAGAGTGACAGATGGTACTCGCACATTACTCGATTTAATTATTACTAATCAATCACTAATCAGTATTGAGTCGTCTGGTGTGATGAATGTGACTGATATTGTGGTGATCATGATTTGGTTTTTTGTGGGCTTAGGTTGGGTAGATCTCTGCGTAATCCTATTCTGAAAACATTTCGTTCATTTTCATCGATTAATTATGATAATTTTCAGGCTGATTTAAATTCGCTATCGTGGCAAAATTTTCTGTTAGAGAACGACATTAATATAAAAGTAAATAAACTAACTGAAAATATATTAAATCTCTTTAATAAGCACGCCCCTCTGAAATCGGTGGTCTTTACGCGTCCTCTTGCACCTTGGTTAACTTTCACCATAAGAGTGATGATGGGTTTACGTGATAGAGCTCTCAGAAAATACAGAGCAACTAGATTAAATGATCATTGGTGCTATTATAGAGACTTGCGTAATTTGTCGTAGTGCTGTTAGATCAGGAGATCGTGGTGGCCACTCAATTTCACCTGTTCTGCCAATTCAACGGTTTGGAAACCAATTGTTAATACCATTAGGGCATACGGCACGTACACTTGGAACCACTTAATTTTTTAACCGTTGCAGATATCTGTCTCCGTCCAAATTTTCATTAATAAAAAATGGACCAATTACATTCTCTCCCATAACACCAGCCCATACATTAATTTTCTGTGATCTCTGAGTATGATCTTCTCTTATTAAACGTCGATTTTCGTCACTCCAATCACAAGGGAACCACCACTATCGCTAGGGATATGCTCCTGATGGTTCAAAATTCCATTTATGAGCGTTTTGGTCATTGCGATACCGAAGAAGGTCGACAATTTGAACATTTGTTATAAAAATCGTATTAAACGTGCAAAAAAACATGAAAACATTTTATTTTCCCATTTGGTAGTCAACCCCTCATAATTCTTGAAAGAATTAAGATATCGGGTTTTGGTTTATGGGGTTGTGTTTCTCTTTTAATTACCTTTAAAATAAGGTAAATCTCGACAGGGGTTGCTATTTAAAAATGTAGAGGTGGTCATCCCCTAAAAAAACTCCACATTGCATGGAAATTCTAAACAATCTAAGAATGTAGTTTTTATGACTCTTTATTGATCCCCAAATTTTCAAATTTTTTTCTTCACTCGTTCAAAACTTATAGCTCCGTCCCGGGAGTTTTGGGAAACCCTGTATGTTGCTTTTGAATTTTTTTTTTTAGTTTTAATAGTTTTTTAATAGTTTTTAATACAGAAGTTTTTGAAAATTGTTGATTAAAGATAAAACTAGAATGTTTACGAAACCCATCTTACAATAATTAATTTGATAGTAAACAATAATTAATCATTTTTTTTATTAGTTATGTAGTAAAGCTTTTTTTAATCTTGTTTGAATCAAATTATGATGAAACAATATCCCCTACATTGTTACATTCAGCTCAATAGGTAGGAAACGACTGATCGCTTCATGTATTGTCTCACATAGATTGGCTGCTTTGTGTATCAGTAACAATCAATCGTCGACGTCGCGTCGGCGTCGTGGCATCCCAGTTTTGTGTTGGAGTGACAGAGTCGTTTGACAAACCCTCCACTATTCACCAAGCAAAGAGAATGAGTATGAACTGTTACATACTCACGTTGATGGATAGATTTAGTGAAGTGGACTTGCCCTATTGTTTTATTGAAGAGGGTTACATTCATTTTATCGAGAAGTAGAAATATACTCTTAATTGTTTTGTTTTGTTAACAGGAAACTTACTGAAGTGCACTAAGTGCACTTTACTAATAAAAGAAAAATGAAACCAAAAAAAATGCAGTTACCAATTAAGGCAATTAACGACTTGTTTTATAAAAGTTAACAAAAACCTTGCTTGTTATGAGTTATCAAACACGCTCGATCTCGGCATTTTTCCCTCTCACTCTTACTGTTCTCAATGTAATCTTACCCCTTGTTTCGAGACTTCGTTTACGGGTAAAGTTCAACCCTTACAATAAAGTTTTCGACGTCGCTACTACGAATAGAATAACGTTTCAACGACGTTAATGTATACAATAAAGCCTTTATTGCACTCTATTCCTGTACATATTTAGTTTTTATTACTCGACATAAAAGTTATAGTTCACTGTGTTATTCGACAAAATGTGATGTTCCTTATGATGTAGAATGGATTTAATTATGGATACGTTCAATGATTAATAGGCCGCTTGTAGGGCAACAAACGTCGTACTTCATTATTTGAAATAGGCAAAATTTCGCTGTCGATCGAAAATGCTAATTTCAACGTAGCGCTGTCGCAAATTAATTGTTCATTAAACGAAACCATTGTACGCGTCAAGCGCCTAAATTATCGCGATTTATACGAGTTATTGCGTCTATATCTATGTAGTAATGTTGATATTCAATGTCGACGTGATTAACTTAAAATTATAATCAACTTCAACATGTTTCTATGTAATTTTATTTATGTATTTCTTAAAATTAATATTGGTTTATTGTTTTTTTATTCATGATCTTTGAGAGTCCAACCAGGACATCCTGGGAGCTTTTGTGGCTTTAATTTCGCTTGCTATGAAACGGGGGCGGTTGCAGGAACGCGCGGCCACAATTTCCTGGACTAGGAAAGACCAGGAAGCGATAAATAACGGCGCCGGGGGGATCTCTGGAAGGCGAAGAGACGGAGAGTAGTGCATAAGAAAGAGAGAACGATTGCTAGTGAAAATGGATACATTCTTCAGTTCCTCAATTAACGACAATTCCTAGTGTCGCTGCCTTAATTGGGCCGCGTCGGGTAGTTCCATTTGACTTCCCGACTTCTCTTCGTGATGACTCATCCATCACGGACTCTTCCAACGGCTCCCGATTTATTTTTCCTTCAGTGGCGTCCATTAGTTTTCGTAGCGCCCCCATCCGTAAAGAATGGGAAAGAAGAGTTGAGTGGATCTCCGTTAAAACAATCGTCCCCGGCTAAAAATAAAAAGGTTTGGACCAGTTTTTTTCAAATAAATTAATGTTCCATCCAAAGACGAGATTAATCTAACGTTTTAGTTCTGCGCATGTTCAATTTTTGTGCGGTGCATCTTCTTTTGCAACGAATTGCGCGGAGGGTCATAAAACAACGGCCGGGTCGGCGTATTAAAAAACTTCTGCTTCCCGACATAAATTCCGGCCTGGCGCAATAAGCATAAATTCGGCTCGCGTCATAAACGCCCGGGGACGTGCGTTAATGTTGGCATTACTGTAAATTATCGCCGGCGACGCCACTGGATAAGCGGATGCGTCCGTCAACCCGAACGCTGTTTGTCCACTGTATTCGATTCGCAAACAACCAAATTCATTTTCCAGTACAACTCTACTTAAATTATTCAAATTTATCCAAAAGTTTTGAGATAACATAATCCAGATGGAAAAATGTTCCAACTTGTATCTGAATTTGATTTAGCTTAAAATTATTTATAATTAGAGACACTCTACGTCAGATTCTCTCATTAAGGCTCAAAATCGAATATTCGGATAGGTTCATTTACCACGTGTACACTTAACTCTATCAACATGCTTGATGGATTAGTTAATGGACTTTAAATCGAACGCTTTCTAGGTTAATCATGGACCCATTTTGATCTAACCATAAAATCTATACAAAAACAGCAAAATTACATAATTTAAACAACGTTTTTTGAACGTCACGAAAATATGGTAAAATATGAAAACGATTTTTTAATATTATCCTTGAAAATTGAGTTGAGTTGTAAATGAGACAACAACAAAAATCACCACGACCTTATTTTGAGGAGTTAGAAAATGATTTATGCCTTAAATTAAAGCTAAAGTGGTCTGTTTTTGAAATTTGTTGAGAAATATATTGATTACATTAAGATTATTTTCAGAAAAACAATCATATAGAAAAGCCTGTTAATTTTCGTTATGACAGAAAAAGAAAAAACTGAAAAAATCACCACGACCTTATTTTGAGGAGTTAGAAAATGATTTATGTCTTAAAACAAAGCTAAAGGGCTCTATTTTTGATATTTGTTGAGAAATATATTGATTACATTAAGATTATTTTCAGAAAAACAATCATGTAAAAAAACCTGTTAATTTCCGTTATGACAGAAAAAGAGAAAACTGAAAAAATCACCACGACCTTATTTTGTGGAGTTAGAAAATGATTTATATCTTAAATTAAAGCTAAAAGACTCTATTTTTGAAATTTGTTGAGAAATATAATGATTACATTAAGCTTATTTTCAGAAAAACCTGTTAATTTGCATTATGACAGAAAAAGAGAAAACTAAAAGAATCACCACGACCTTATTATGAGGAGTTAGAAAGTGAATTATGTCTTGAACTAAAGCTGAAGGGCTCTATTTTTGAAATTTCTTGAGAAATATATTGATTACATTAAGATTATTTTCAGAAAAACCTGTTAATTTGCGTAATGACAGAAAAAGAGAAAACTAAAAGAATCACCACGACCTTATTATGAGGAGTTAGAAAGTGAATTATGTCTTGAACTAAAGCTGAAGGGCTCTATTTTTGAAATTTCTTGAGAAATATATTGATTACATTAAGCTTATTTTCAGAAAAACCTGTTAATTTGCATTATAACAGAAAAAGAGAAAACTAAAAGAATCACCACGACCTTATTATGAGGAGTTAGAAAGTGAATTATGTTTTGAACTAAAGCTGAAGGGCTCTATTTTTGAAATTTCTTGAGAAATATATTGATTACATTAAGATTATTTTCAGAAAAACCTGTTAATTTGCGTAATGACAGAAAAAGAGAAAACTAAAAGAATCACCACGACCTTATTATGAGGAGTTAGAAAGTGAATTATGTCTTGAACTAAAGCTGAAGGGCTCTATTTTTGAAATTTGTTGAGAAATATATTGATTACATTAAGCTTATTTTCAGAAAAACCTGTTAATTTGCATTATAACAGAAAAAGAGAAAACTAAAAGAATCACCACGACCTTATTATGAGGAGTTAGAAAGTGAATTATGTTTTGAACTAAAGCTGAAGGGCTCTATTTTTGAAATTTCTTGAGAAATATATTGATTACATTAAGATTATTTTCAGAAAAACCTGTTAATTTGCGTAATGACAGAAAAAGAGAAAACTAAAAGAATCACCACGACCTTATTATGAGGAGTTAGAAAGTGAATTATGTCTTGAACTAAAGCTGAAGGGCTCTATTTTTGAAATTTGTTGAGAAATATATTGAATACATTAAGATTATTTTCAGAAAAACAATCGTGTAGAAAAACCTGTTGATTTGCGTTATGACAGAAAAAGAGAAAACTAAAAAAATCACCACCACCTTATTTTGAGGAGTTAGAAAATGATATATATCTTAAATTAAAGATAAAAGACTCTATTTTTGAAATTTGTTGAAAAATATATTGATTACATTAAAATTATTTTCAGAAAAATAGTCATATAAAAAAACTTGTTAATTTTCGTTATGACAGAAAGAGAAAAAATTGAAAAAATCACCACGACCTTATTTTGAGGAGTTAGAAAATGATTTATGTCTTAAAACAAAGCTAAAGGGGTCTATTTTTGATATTTGTTGAGAAATATATTGATTACATTAAGATTATTTTCAGAGAAATCTGTTTATTTGCATTATGTCAGAAAAAAAGGAAACTGAAAAAATCACCACGACCTTATTTTGAGGAGTTAGAAAGTGATTTATGTCTTAAATTAAAGCTAAAGGACTCTATTTTTGAAGTTTATTGAGAAATATTTTGATTACATTAAGATTATTTTCAGAAACACAATCATATAGAAAAACCTGTTAATTTTCGTTATGACAGAAAAAGAAAAAACTGAAAAAATCACCACAACCTTATTTTGAGGAGTTAGAAAATGATTTATATCTCAAATTAAAGCTAAAAGACTTTATTTTTGAAATTTGTTGAGAAATATATTGATTACATTAAGATTATTTTCAGAAAATCCTGTTAATTTGCGTTATGACAGAAAAAGAGAAAACTGAAAAAATCACCACGACCTTATTTTGAGGAGTTAGAAAGTGATTTATGTTTTAAATTTAGATTATTTTCAGAAAAACAATCATGTAAAAAAACCTGTTAATCTCCGTTATGACAGAAAAAGAGAAAACTGAAAAAATCACCACGACCTTATTTTGAGGAGTTAGAAAATGATTTATATCTTAAATTAAAGCTAAAAGACCCTATTTTTGAAATTTGTTGAGAAATATATTGATTACTTTAAGATTATTTTCAGAAAAACCTGTTAATTTGCGTTATGACAGAAAAAGAGAAAACTGAAAAAATCACCACGACCTTATTTTGAGGAGTTAGAAAGTGATTTATGTCTTAAATTAAGATTATTTTCAGAAAAACAATCATGTAAAAAAACCTGTTAATTTCCGTTATGACAGAAAAAGAGAAAACTGAAGAAATCACCACGACCTTATTTTGAGGAGTTAGAAAATGATTTATATCTTAAATTAAAGCTAAAAGACCCTATTTTTGAAATTTGTTGAGAAATATATTGATTACTTTAAGATTATTTTCAGAAAAACCTGTTAATTTGCGTTATGACAGAAAAAGAGAAAACTGAAAAAATCACCACGACCTTATTTTGAGGAGTTAGAAAGTGATTTATGTCTTAAATTAAGATTATTTTCAGAAAAACAATCATGTAAAAAAACCTGTTAATTTCCGTTATGACAGAAAAAGAGAAAACTGAAAAAATCACCACGACCTTATTTTGAGGAGTTAGAAAATGATTTATATCTTAAATTAAAGCTAAAAGACCCTATTTTTGAAATTTGTTGAGAAATATATTGATTACATTAAGATTATTTTCAGAAAAACCTGTTAATTTGCGTTATGACAGAAAAAGAGAAAACTGAAAAAATCACCACGACCTTATTTTGAGGAGTTAGAAAGTGATTTATGTCTTAAATTAAAGATAAAGGACTCTATTTTTGAAATTTGTTGCGAAATATTTTGATTACATTAAGATTATTTTCAGAAAAACAATCATGTAAAAAAACCTGTTAATTTCCGTTATGACAGAAAAAGAGAAAACTGAAAAAATCACCACGACCTTATTTTGAGGAGTTGGAAAATGATTTATATCTTAAATTAAAGCTAAAAGACTCTATTTTTGAAATTTGTTGAGAAATATATTGATTACATTAAGATTATTTTCAAAAAAACCTGTTAATTTGCGTTATGACAGAAAAAGAGAAAACTGAAAAAATCACCACGACCTTATTTTGAGGAGTTAGAAAGTGATTTATATCTTAAATTAAAGCTAAAAGACTCTATTTTTGAAATTTGTTGAGAAATATATTGATTGCATTAAGATTATTTTCAGAAAACAATCATGTAAAAAAACCTGTTAATTTCCGTTATGACAGAAAAAGAGAAAACTGAAAAAATCACCACGACCTTATTTTGAAGAGTTAGAAAATGATTTATATCTTAAATTAAAGCTAAAAGACTCTATTTTTGAAATTTGTTGAGAAATATATTGATTACATTAAGATTATTTTCAGAAAAACCTGTTAATTTGCGTTATGACAGAAAAAGAGAAAACTGAAAAAATCACCACGACCTTATTTTGAGGAGTTAGAAAGTGATTTATGTCTTAAATTAAAGATAAAGGACTCTATTTTTGAAATTTGTTGAGAAATATATTGATTACATTAAGATTATTTTCAGAAAAACCTGTTAATTTGCGTTATGACAGAAAAAGAGAAAGCTGAAAAAATCACCACGACCTTATTATGAGGAGTTAGAAAGTGAATTATGTTTTGAACTAAAGCTGAAGGGCTCTATTTTTGAAATTTGTTGAGAAATATATTGATTACATTAAGCTTATTTTCAGAAAAACCTGTTAATTTGCATTATAACAGAAAAAGAGAAAACTAAAAGAATCACCACGACCTTATTATGAGGAGTTAGAAAGTGAATTATGTTTTGAACTAAAGCTGAAGGGCTCTATTTTTGAAATTTCTTGAGAAATATATTGATTACATTAAGATTATTTTCAGAAAAACCTGTTAATTTGCGTAATGACAGAAAAAGAGAAAACTAAAAGAATCACCACGACCTTATTATGAGGAGTTAGAAAGTGAATTATGTCTTGAACTAAAGCTGAAGGGCTCTATTTTTGAAATTTGTTGAGAAATATATTGAATACATTAAGATTATTTTCAGAAAAACAATCGTGTAGAAAAACCTGTTGATTTGCGTTATGACAGAAAAAGAGAAAACTAAAAAAATCACCACCACCTTATTTTGAGGAGTTAGAAAATGATATATATCTTAAATTAAAGATAAAAGACTCTATTTTTGAAATTTGTTGAAAAATATATTGATTACATTAAAATTATTTTCAGAAAAATAGTCATATAAAAAAACTTGTTAATTTTCGTTATGACAGAAAGAGAAAAAATTGAAAAAATCACCACGACCTTATTTTGAGGAGTTAGAAAATGATTTATGTCTTAAAACAAAGCTAAAGGGGTCTATTTTTGATATTTGTTGAGAAATATATTGATTACATTAAGATTATTTTCAGAGAAATCTGTTTATTTGCATTATGTCAGAAAAAAAGGAAACTGAAAAAATCACCACGACCTTATTTTGAGGAGTTAGAAAGTGATTTATGTCTTAAATTAAAGCTAAAGGACTCTATTTTTGAAGTTTATTGAGAAATATTTTGATTACATTAAGATTATTTTCAGAAACACAATCATATAGAAAAACCTGTTAATTTTCGTTATGACAGAAAAAGAAAAAACTGAAAAAATCACCACAACCTTATTTTGAGGAGTTAGAAAATGATTTATATCTCAAATTAAAGCTAAAAGACTTTATTTTTGAAATTTGTTGAGAAATATATTGATTACATTAAGATTATTTTCAGAAAATCCTGTTAATTTGCGTTATGACAGAAAAAGAGAAAACTGAAAAAATCACCACGACCTTATTTTGAGGAGTTAGAAAGTGATTTATGTTTTAAATTTAGATTATTTTCAGAAAAACAATCATGTAAAAAAACCTGTTAATCTCCGTTATGACAGAAAAAGAGAAAACTGAAAAAATCACCACGACCTTATTTTGAGGAGTTAGAAAATGATTTATATCTTAAATTAAAGCTAAAAGACCCTATTTTTGAAATTTGTTGAGAAATATATTGATTACTTTAAGATTATTTTCAGAAAAACCTGTTAATTTGCGTTATGACAGAAAAAGAGAAAACTGAAAAAATCACCACGACCTTATTTTGAGGAGTTAGAAAGTGATTTATGTCTTAAATTAAGATTATTTTCAGAAAAACAATCATGTAAAAAAACCTGTTAATTTCCGTTATGACAGAAAAAGAGAAAACTGAAGAAATCACCACGACCTTATTTTGAGGAGTTAGAAAATGATTTATATCTTAAATTAAAGCTAAAAGACCCTATTTTTGAAATTTGTTGAGAAATATATTGATTACTTTAAGATTATTTTCAGAAAAACCTGTTAATTTGCGTTATGACAGAAAAAGAGAAAACTGAAAAAATCACCACGACCTTATTTTGAGGAGTTAGAAAGTGATTTATGTCTTAAATTAAGATTATTTTCAGAAAAACAATCATGTAAAAAAACCTGTTAATTTCCGTTATGACAGAAAAAGAGAAAACTGAAAAAATCACCACGACCTTATTTTGAGGAGTTAGAAAATGATTTATATCTTAAATTAAAGCTAAAAGACCCTATTTTTGAAATTTGTTGAGAAATATATTGATTACATTAAGATTATTTTCAGAAAAACCTGTTAATTTGCGTTATGACAGAAAAAGAGAAAACTGAAAAAATCACCACGACCTTATTTTGAGGAGTTAGAAAGTGATTTATGTCTTAAATTAAAGATAAAGGACTCTATTTTTGAAATTTGTTGCGAAATATTTTGATTACATTAAGATTATTTTCAGAAAAACAATCATGTAAAAAAACCTGTTAATTTCCGTTATGACAGAAAAAGAGAAAACTGAAAAAATCACCACGACCTTATTTTGAGGAGTTGGAAAATGATTTATATCTTAAATTAAAGCTAAAAGACTCTATTTTTGAAATTTGTTGAGAAATATATTGATTACATTAAGATTATTTTCAAAAAAACCTGTTAATTTGCGTTATGACAGAAAAAGAGAAAACTGAAAAAATCACCACGACCTTATTTTGAGGAGTTAGAAAGTGATTTATATCTTAAATTAAAGCTAAAAGACTCTATTTTTGAAATTTGTTGAGAAATATATTGATTGCATTAAGATTATTTTCAGAAAACAATCATGTAAAAAAACCTGTTAATTTCCGTTATGACAGAAAAAGAGAAAACTGAAAAAATCACCACGACCTTATTTTGAAGAGTTAGAAAATGATTTATATCTTAAATTAAAGCTAAAAGACTCTATTTTTGAAATTTGTTGAGAAATATATTGATTACATTAAGATTATTTTCAGAAAAACCTGTTAATTTGCGTTATGACAGAAAAAGAGAAAACTGAAAAAATCACCACGACCTTATTTTGAGGAGTTAGAAAGTGATTTATGTCTTAAATTAAAGATAAAGGACTCTATTTTTGAAATTTGTTGAGAAATATTTTGATTACATTAAGATTATTTTCAGAAAAACAATCACATAGAAAAACTTGTTAATTTGCGTTATGACACAAAAAAGAAAACTGAAAAAATCACCACGACCCTATTTTGAGGAGTGAAAAAGTGATTTATATCTTAAATTAAAGCTAAAAGACTCTATTTTTGGAATTTGTTGAGAAATATATTGATTACATTAAGATTATTTTCAGAAAAACAATCGTATAGAAAAACCTGTTAATTTGTGTTATTACAGATAAAGAGAAAACTAAAAAAATTAACACGACCTTACTTTGAGGAGTTAGGAAGTGATTTATGTCTTAAATTAAAGCTAAAGGGCACTATTTTTGGAATTTGTTGAGAAATATATTGATTACATTAAGATTATTTTCAGAAAAATAATCATATAGAAAAACCTGTTAATTTGCGATTTGACAGAAAAAGAGAAAACTAAAAAAATCACCACGACCTTATTTTGAGGAGTTAAAAAGTGATTTATATCTTAAATTAAAGGTAAAAGACTCAATTTCTGGAATATATCGAGAAATAAATTTTTTACATTAAGATTATTTTCAGAAAAAGAACCATATACAGTGTGACCCGTTTAAACTTGGGGCGCTCTCATAAAATTTGTACTTAAAGATTATAGAAATAAAGAAATGAGTTTCAAAACATTGATTGCTAAATAACTTTGCTTTAAAATGGTTCTTATTTCATGGTTTTATCTCAATTAATTATTGAGATATGATTTTTTTTAAAATGTATCTTTATTAACTCAACCTTAGTAACTGTACAGAGTTAAATTAAAAAAATTGTATAATCGAGATGTGTAGGAACGGAGGATTTTTTTTGGTGTACTAAAACTAGATTAAATTTACTATAAAATGGTGATTATTTCATCTCAATATCTCTATTACTTTCGAAGATATGATTTTTTCAAAATTGATATTTATAAACTTAAAGCCGTAATAAGAAATGAGTTTCGATACAGTAATTGCTAAATACATTCATGGTTTTTATGTTTCATGGTGATGTCTCAATTGGTTATTTAGATACGTTATTTTAAATTACGCCATATACACCATGGATTTAAAATCGAAGTAATTCCTTTGCTGATCAACTTTGTCGATTTTAATATGTCACAACCAACTTTTAGTCTCTATATTGCGATATTTTTGAGAAATTTCCAGCATTGCAGCGCACTCACCTGTGCCGACAATGTCCAATGTTATTGCAAATTCCAACCTTTCGGTGTGGACGTTGCTCGTGAAATGGTCAACATCTCCTAGAGACATATCGCGATGTACGGTATGAAAATTAAGTTGAACAAGCTTCTGGTATTTAAACAAAAATAATTTGATTACTATAATTTCTCTTTATAATCGAAAAAGTAAAAACACAAAAGATATAATAAAATCTCTAAAATCGAAAAGAGAAGCAAAATTTATTTGGTAACGTCATGATGTTACCTCACCCAAAAAAAACTAGGCAATTTCCTCGTTCCTTTTCTCCGTTTCCACGTCACCGCAAACACTTCATTCTTTTCGTGGTAATAAAACCATCCCAACTGACCCAAAGACAAAGTTAATGGTCGTCGTCTCAAGTTTATGTTTCAATTATAGTCTTTACGATGGCGTCTTGATTGTTGGGGCAGAGATACTATAGTTCATTAGGTTACGGTTTGATTTAAGACTTGGTGGTTTAACCTTCCAGAAATGATGGACTTTTTGTTTTTATTTTTAGCACGAAGAAATGTTTAAAGTTAAAGAGATAACTCTCAATGAATTGGTTAAAAGGAAATGGATACGGAAAATAGACTGCAGACGATGCAAAGTTCGAAATTTCGTTTCCAAAACGTCAGCTAGTTTCGGTTTAGCATTGAGTTACTCTTCTCTATTTGCATCGTAAATAAACCACATCGGGATGGAGAGGAAATGGTTTACTTGAAGTTGCAAATTTCTGTGTACAAGTTTTGTTGTTGTTAAGAATATCGTTAAGTTCGAATAAGAATAATTAAACTTAACAAATAATTTTGTTCTTTACAAGTCACACTTCTCTATAATTACGCTCTAAATAGTTTTGAGTGTTCTCGACACATAATACCAGCCTCTATTTCTGAACACACGCTTGTGAGCAAGCAATAAACACTTTATTCCATTCGAACCACTTCAACACAGTTTCATCCGAATAACAGTTTAGTTCGGATCGTTTAGTTCAAGTACAACAATTGTCTTCTCCTCGCCTATAAGATTCTTAATAGAATCTAATGGCGTCAATTAAATACTCAAAGTGTAACTATTAACGAAAATAAAAAATGGTGCTTTCCGATCGATTTTTAATTAATTCTTTGTGTTACGTTTTAATTTTCTTAAATAAATCAACGATATCGGATGATTTAGATAATGATGGTTACTTTTTGGATCAATTAAGTGAAGTTGGACGGGCTAATTTGGAGTAAGATTTCTTTTATGCGTCAAAATAAAAGTTTAGGTTGAAATTAAACCGAATTTCCCTTTTGCAGTGCGGACGTTTTTGAGTGTCCATCCAGCAATGTCATCACTACTCGGTACAAATGCAAAGTTGATGACAAATGGGTCGACTGCACGAGGAAACACTGCTGTCCCGACTACGTATTTATTTCAGGCAGGTATGTTATGCCATTTAATGGTTTGGGTGCGTTGAAAACTTTTCGCAAAAAAATAACAAAAAAAAAACCACAGATATTACAAAAAATGATATGGATTCGGTAAACTTTTTCTTTTTTTTGTGATTAAATGGAAACAAAAAGGGTTCAAGAGTAAATGTAATGAGTGAAAGAGATTTTGATAATTTAAACTTTTAATTTTTTGATAATTAAAATAAATCAATACTTAAAAAAAAAAGCGCCGAATTTTAAAGCATGCGATATTAATCCTAGTTGGGATTCAAACAAGTTTAATCCTTTTTAATTATTCAGATATGAAATATTCAAAACTGGGCGAATACTACAGGAAGTAAAACGCGAAACGAAAAATTAAAGGATTACTCCAACAAAGTTTAACTTTTATGTTTAACTTTGAAATAATATTTTATTAATAAAATAAACAGTAAAATCTCGCTATAACGGACATTAACATAAAAACAAAACTGTTAGAGAACAATATTGATAAAAATTAAATTTGCTACAACTTTTGTTCTAAAAGTTCTTTTGTAATATACTCCGATTCCTGTGTGTTACCATTAATCTCTTTAAAAACCAACAAATTCATCAAATATTCATATTTTCGTATTTTTCTCGATATTGATGCTTCTAAAAGCAAAAGTGCAAGAGAACAATATTGTTAAGAATAAAATTTGCTACAATTTTTCTTCTAGAAGTTTTTTTGTAATATGCTCCAATTCCCGTGTGTTACCATTAATAAGTTGATAAAGCAACAAATTCATCTAATTTTCATATTTTTGAATTTTTATCAATATTGACGCATCTAAGAGCAAAAATGCAAGAGAACAATATTGTCAACAGTAGAATTTGCTACAACTTTTGTTCTAAAAGTTCTTTTGTAACATGCTCCGATTTCTGTGTGTTACCATTAATCACTTAAAAAAGCAACAAATTCATCAAATATGTATATTTTCGTATTGTTCTCGATATTGACGCATCTAAGAGCAAAACTGCAACAGAAAAATATTGTTAAGAATAAAATTTGCTACAACTGTTGTTCTAAAAGTTTTTGTAACATGCTCCAACTCTCGTGTTACCATTAATCACTTAAAAAAGTAGCAAATTCATCAAATATTCATATTTTTGTATTTTTCTCGATATTGACGCATCTAAGAGCAAAATTGCAAGAGAACAATATTGTTAACAATAGAATTTGCTACAACTTTTGTTCTAAAAGTTCTTTTGCAACATGCTCCGATTCCTGTGTGTTACCATTAATCATTTAAAAAAGTAATAAATTCATATAATTTTTATTTTCGAATTTTTCTCGATATTGACGCATCTAAGAGCAAAACTGCAACAGAACAATATTGTTAAGAATAAAATTTGCTACAGCTTTTGTTCTAAAAGTTTTTGTAATATGCTCTGACTCTCGTGTTACCATTAATCACTTAAAAAAGTAGCAAATTCATCAAATATTCATATTTTGTATTTTTCTCGATATTGAGACATCTAAGAGCAAAAGTACAAGAGAGCAATATTGTTAAAAATAAAATTTGCTACAACTTTAATTCTAAAAGTTTTTGTAATATACTCCGACTCTCGTGTTACCATTAATCACTTAAAAAAGTAGCAAATTCATCAAATATTCATATTTTGTATTTTTCTCGATATTGACACATCTAAGAGGAAAAGTGTAAGAGAGCAATATTGTTAAGAATAAAATTTGCTATAATTTTTCTTCTAGAAGTTTTTTTGTAATATGCTCCAATTCCCGTGTGTAACCATTATCACTTAAAAAAGCAACAAATTCTTCAAATATTCACATTTTCGAATTTTTATTGATATTGACGCATCTAAGAGCAAAAGTGCAAGAGAACAATAATGTCAACAATAGAATTTGCTATAACATTTGTTCTAAACGTTTTTTTGGTAATATGCTCCGATTCTCGTGTGTTACCATTAATAACTTGAGAAAGCAACAAATTCATCAAATATTCACATTTTTGTATTTTTCTCAATGTTGACGCATCTAAGAGTAAAAGTGCAAGAGAACAATATTGTCAACAATAGAATTTACTACAACTTTTGTTCTAAAGGTCTTTTGTAACATGCTCCGATTCCTGTGTGTTACCATTAATCACTTAAAAAACCAACAAATTCATCAAATATTCATATTCTTGTATTTTTCTCAATATTGATGCTTCTAAAAGCAAAAGTGCAAGAGAACAATATTGTTAAGAATAAAATTTGCTATAATTTTTCTTCTAGAAGTTTTTTTTTTTAATATGCTCCAATTCCCGTGTGTAACCATTATCACTTAAAAAAGCAACAAATTCTTCAAATATTCACATTTTCGAATTTTTATTGATATTGACGCATCTAAGAGCAAAAGTGCAAGGGAACAATAATGTCAACAATAGAATTTGCTATAACATTTGTTCTAAACGTTTTTTTTGTAATATGCTCCGATTCTCGTGTGTTACCATTAATAACTTGAGAAAGCAACAAATTCATCAAATATTCACATTTTTGTATTTTTCTCAATATTGACGCATCTAAGAGTAAAAGTGCAAGAGAACAATATTGTCAACAATAGAATTTACTACAACTTTTGTTCTAAAGGTCTTTTGTAACATGCTCCGATTCCTGTGTGTTACCATTCATCACTTAAAAAAGCAACAAATTCAGCAAATATGTATACTTTCGTATTGTTCTCGATATTGACGCATCTAAGAGCACAACTGCAACAGAAAAATATTGTTAAGAATAAAATTTGCTACAACTGTTATTCTAAAAGTTTTTGTAACATGCTCCAACTCTCGTGTTACCATTAGTCACTTAAAAAAGTAGCAAATTCATCAAATATTCATATTTTTGTATTTTTCTCGATATTGACGCATCTAAGAGCAAAAGTGCAAAAGAGCAATATTGATAAAAATAAAATTTGCTACAACTTTTGTTCTAAAAGTTCTTTTGTCTCCGATTCCTGTGTGTTACCATTAATCACTTAAAAAAGTAACAAATTCATCAAATATTCATATTTTTGTATTTTTCTCGATATTGACGCATCTAAGAGCAAAAGTGCAAACGAGCAATATTGATAAAAATAAAATTTGCTACAACTTTTGTTCTAAAAGTTTTTGTAATATGCTCCAACTCTAGTGTTACCATTAATCACTTAAAAAATTAGCAAATTCATCAAATATTTATATTTTGTATTTTTCTCGATATTGACACATCTAAGAGCAAAAGTGCAAGAGAGCAATATTATTAAAAATAAAATTTGCTATAACTTTTGTTCTAAAAGTTTTTTTATAACATGTTCCGATTCCCGAGTGTAACCCTTAATAACCTAAAAAGCAACAAAATTATCTAATTTTCATATTTTCGTATTTTTTTTCATATTGACAAATCTAACAGTAAAAGTGCAAGAGAGCAATATTGTTAAGAATAAAATTTGCTATAACTTTTGTTCTAAAAGTTTTTTTTTGTAATATGCTCCGATTCTTGTGAGTTACCATTAATTACTTGAGAAAGCAACAAATTCATCTAATTTTCATATTTTCTAATTTTTCTCGATATTGACGCATCTAAGAGCAAAGCTGCAAAAGAGCAATATTAATAAAAATAAAATTTGCTACAACTTTTGTTCTAAAAGTTTTTTTGTAATATGCTCCCATTCCCGTGTGTTACCATTAATCACTTAAAAAAGCAAAAATTCATCAAATATTTATACTTTCGAATTTTTCTCGATATTGACGCATCTAGGAGCAAAAGTGCAACAGAACAATATTGTTAAGAATAAAATTTGTTACAACTTTTGTCCTACAAGTTTTTTATAACATGTTCCGATTCTCGAGTGTAACCTTTAATAACCTGAAAAACCAACAAATTCATCTAATTTTCATATTTTTCTTCATATTGACGCAACTAAGAGCAAAAGTGCAAGAGAACAATATTGTTAAGAATAAAATTTACTACAGCTTTTGTTCTAAAAGTTTTTGTAATATGCTCCGACTCTCGTGTTACCATTAATCACTTAAAAAAGTAGCAAATTCATCATATATTCATATTTTTGTATTTTTCTCGGTATTGATACATCTAAGAGGAAAAGTGTAAGAGAGCAATATTTTTAAAAATAAAATTTGCTACAACTTTTGTTCTAAAAGTTTTTTTATAACATGTTCCGATTCCCGAGTTTAACTTTTAATAACCTGAAAAAGAAACAAATTCCTCTAATTTTCATAGTCTTGAATTTTTCTTCATATTGACGCAGCTAAGAGCAAAAGTGCAAGAAAACAATATTGTTAAGAATAAAATTTGCTATAACTTTTGTTCTAAAAGTTGTTTCTGTAATATGCTCCGATTCCCATGAGTTACCATTAATTACTTGAGAAAGCAACAAATTCATCTAATTTTCATATTTTTGAATTTTTATCGATATTGACGCATCTAAGAGCAATACTGCAACAGAACAATATTGTTAAGAATAAAATTTGCTACAACTTTTGTTCTAAAAGTTTTTGTAACATGCTCCAACTCTCGTGTTATGATTAATCACTTAAAAAAGTAGCAAGTTCATCAAATATTCATATTTTTGTACTTTTCTCAATATTGACGCATCTAAAAGCAAAAGTGCAAGAAAACAATATTGTTAAGAATAAAATTTGCTATAACTTTTGTTCTAAAAGTTGTTTCTGTAATATGCTCCGATTCCCATGAGTTACCATTAATTACTTGAGAAAGCAACAAATTCATCTAATTTTCATATTTTTGAATTTTTATCGATATTGACGCATCTAAGAGCAAAACTGCAACCGAACAATATTGTTAAGAATAAAATTTGCTACAACTTTTGTTCTAAAAGTTTTTGTAACATGCTCCAACTCTCGTGTTATGATTAATCACTTAAAAAATAGCAAATTCATCAAATATTCATATTTTTGTACTTTTCTCAATATTGACGCATCTAAAAGCAAAAGTGCAAGAAAACAATATTGTTAAGAATAAAATTTGCTACACCTTTTGCACTAAAATCCTTTTTTTTGTAATATGCTCCGATTCCCGTGTGTTATCGTTAATCACTTAAAAAAGTAGCAAATTCATCAAATATTGATATTTTTGTATTTTTCTCGATATTGACGCATCTAAGAGCAAAAGTGCAACAGAACAATATTGTTAAGAATAAAATTTGCTACAACTTTTGTCCTACAAGTTTTATATAACATGTTCCGATTCTCGAGTGTAACCTTTAATAACCTGAAAAACCAACAAATTCATCTAATTTTCATATTTTCGTATTTTTCTTCATATTGACGCAACTAAGAGCAAAAGTACAAGAGAACAATATTGTTAAGAATAAAATTTGCTACAGCTTTTGTTCTAAAAGTTTTTTTTCATAATATGCTCCGAATTACCATTAATTACTTCATCTAATTTTCGTATTTTCTTTATAATTTTTGCAATTCCAAAAGTTTTGATGGTTTGTAAATCGTAAATAACCGACGTAGCGTGTTTATATATTCGCAGAGTTTAGTTTCAAATGTAATTATCTACGGAACTCGGTGTTCAAGTGGGTTGGGGAAAACAGCTTTTCCGAGAACCGGCTGCTATGATGCCAGAAGGATTAGTGATCGGTAATTGAAAGCTCCACCACATCGAGCTAAATCGGTTCGTTTTGATCTCGTTTTATAAAGTGAAAAAGTTCCCGCATCATGACGATTGTATCAAAGTATTTTTTATGATATTTTGTTAAGGGAAGTACTCGAAAAATAAGCTTTGGCATTCATTTCAAAATTGGAACTCGTGTATTCATTAAAAGAAGGTTCATGGATAACGATGAAGCTTTGTTTTTGTAATCCCCGACGTTCATTAGCCAGAGATGAATTAATGAACGCAAAATCCAATCAAAATCAATCCTTTTTTTTTAATCTTCGTTACTTTATGAAGGATGTACATTTTTATTGATTACACGGAGACGATATTTTTATTAATTATTTTAAATTTACTTCAATATATTTATTCTTTTTTAGGTGTGTCCACAAAGATGAGGATCCATGTTCAATGGAGTTATGTGAACAAATGTGTACGGTTTACCATCAAAGAGTAATTTGTACCTGTTTCGAAGGATATAAATTTAGCCCAGAAAATCAAAAATTGGGGATAAAACCTGTTTGCGTAGGTAATCTTTTCTTAATTAACATTAAATGATGTTGTTTAAATCAATATTTAACGTTTAGATGTGGATGAGTGCTTAGATAATAATGGGGATTGTAGCCAAAAGTGTGCCAACGAAGTTGGAAGTTATAAATGTTTATGTGAAACAGGGTATAAACTATCCGGGGACAACAGAACATGTATTCCCATAGAAGGTGGAGAGTTGGGATTGGGTTACAAAGGAAGGGAAATGGACCAACAAGCGGCTACGAGAGATCATTGCTATGCAAATTGCGATACCGTGTCCAGACTACACGAAAAGATAAAAGCCCTCCAAGAAAAAGTAAATAAAATTTCCATTATTTATTTATTTTTTGATTTATAATTTGTTATCTATTCAATTTGATTCCATTCGAAACTGTATATTTATAAAATTACATCAAACGGATTACAAACAAGCTTACCAATAAATAAAATACGGCATCCATTATTCAAATAAAAAAAATTTTACGTAAATATGCACGAAACCAAATAGCGTTCATAAAAAATTCACAATACCCTACAGATGTATTGTGTATCATACGAAAACCGAAATCGATTTATATTTACATATTTTTACGGTCGATTTATAGTATTTAAAGCTCATCCATAAACGAAATTGCAAGAATAAAGCTATTCATGTGAATTGGGTACACGGTAATGTCTGCCATTTATATTAACGCAAAGATTAATCAACTAGTTATTGAGATATGATATTCTTTTAATTTTATCAACCCAATCTCAGTTACACCGATTTAAACAAAAAAGCGTATTATCGAGGTGCATTGGAACATAAGTAGTTAAATTGTATTAAATTTGCTATAAAATGGCTTTTATTTCATCTCAATATCATAATTACTTTTTGAGATATAATTATATCATCGTTGAAAATTTTGTTAACAAGTCGATTTTAAAAAATCTTTTCCGACAATTGTTGATATTTTACTTTAAGTTATCATATATCACTTTAAAGAGAACATTTTGAGCTTTCACTTAAGATATAATTCGTTCCATAATTCCCAGGAATAATGGAGAAGTGATTTTTTTAAAATTGACATCGATAAACATGGTTTTCAACCTAACCTTTATGTACAATTTTTTCAAAAATTATTTTCTCTTAATTTTTATTATAAACATATAGGTTATGATACATCGTTTTAAAGAACACATTTTAAGCTTTGATTTAAGATATAACTCGTTTCATAATTCCCAGGAATAATGGAGAAGTGATTTTTTTAAAATTGACATCGATAAAAATGGTCTTAAACCTAACCACTATGTACAATCTTTTTCAAAAATTATTTTCTCTTAACTTTTATTACAAACATATAGGTTATGATACATCGTTTTAAAGAGAACATTTTGAGCTTGCATTTAAGATATAATTCGTTCCATAATTCCCAGGAATAAAGGAGAAGTGATTTTTTTAAAATTGACATTGATAAAAATGGTCTTAAACCTAACCACTATGTACAATCTTTTTCAAAAATTATTTCTCTTAACTTTTATTATAAACATATAGGTTATGATACATCGTTTTAAAGAGAACATTTTGAGCTTTCATTTACGATATAATTCGTTCCATAATTCCCAGGAATAAAGGAGAAGTGATTTTTTTAAAATTGATATCGATAAAAATGGTCTTAAACCTAACCACTATGTACAATCTTTTTCAAAAATTATTTTCTCTTAACTTCTATTATAAACATATAGGTTATGATACATTATTTTAAAGAGAACATTTTAAGCTTTCATTTAAGATATAACTCGTTTCTTAATTCCCAGGAATGAAGGAGAAATGATTCTTTTAAAATTGACATCGATAAAAATGGTCTTAAACCTAACCACTATGTACAATCTTTTTCAAAAATTATTTTCTCTTAACTTTTATTATAAACATATAGGTTATAATACATCGTTTTAAAGAGAACATGTTAAGCTTTCATTTAAGATATAACTCGTTTCATAATTCCCAAGAATAAAGGAGAAGTGATTTTTTTTAAATTGACATCGATCAAAATGGTCTTCAACCTAACCTCCACGTACAATTTTTTGCAAAAATTATTTTCTCTTAATTTTTATTATAAACATATAGGTTATGATACAGAGAACATTTTAAGCTTTCATTTAAGATATAACTCGTTTCTTATTTCCCGGAAATAAAGGAGAAGTGATTTTTTTTTAAATTGACAGCTATAAAAATGGTCTTCAACCTAACCTCCACGTACAATTTTTTTCAAAAATTATTTTCTCTTAATTTTTATCATAAACATATAGGTTATGATACATCGTTTTAAAGAGAACATTTTAAGCTTTCATTTAAGATATAACTCGTTTCTTAATTCCCAGGAATGAAGGAGAAATGATTCTTTTAAAATTGACATCGATAAAAATGGTCTTAAACCTAAACACTATGTACAATCTTTTTCAAAAATTATTTTCTCTTAACTTTTATTACAAACATATAGGTTATGATACATCATTTTAAAGAGAACATTTTAAGCTTTCATTTAAGATATAACTCGTTTCATAATTCCCAAGAATGAAGGAGAAATGATTTTTTTTAAATTGACATCGATAAAAATGGTCTTCAACCTAACCACTATGTACAATCTTTTTCAAAAATTATTTTCTCGTAACTTTTATTATAAACGTATAGGTTATGATACATCGTTTTAAAGAGAACGTTTTAAGCTTTCATATGAGATACAACTCGTTTCTTAATTCCCAAGAATAAAGAAGAAGTGATTTTTTTAAAATTGACATCGATAAAAATGATCTTCAACCTAACCACTATGTACAATCTTTTTCAAAAATTATTTTCCTCTAACTTTTGCTATAAACATATAGGATATGATACATCGTTTTAAAGAGAACATTTTAAGCTTTTATTTAAGATATAACTCGTTTCTTAATTCCCAGGAATAATGGAGAAGTGATTTTTTTTACATTGATATCGATAAAAATGATCTTGAACCTAACCTCTATGTACAATTTTTTCAAAAATTATTTTCTCTTAATTTTTATAATAAACGTGTAGGTTATGATATGATACAGCGTTTTAAAGAGAACATTTTAATCTTTAATTTATTAAATAACTCATTATATTTTCTTTATTCAATCACTATTTTATGATGGTTAACAGGTGTCAGCTTTAAGTACAGCAATCAAGTTGTCCAGTCTGGCTTCGGGTCCCCCAGGCCCACCCGGGCCCCCGGGAATTCCAGGACCGCAAGGACCACGAGGATTCGCTGGTACGGAACTATTTCTCTCTCTCGTCCTTTATTCTCCATCGACTATTTAACGTGCTTTATCGCATTATTAACCCCTTCGAATTCCTTTAATTGCTTTTTCTCGTTTCCAACCTTAATCCATTCAATTTTGAAATCCGCAAACAAAAACTATTTTTTTCTTTTATATTAGAAGTTAAGGGAAATAGAAAAATGATTTTATCCTGTTTAAAAATGCACTAAAATGTTTTGACATTAAGAAAAGTATCCACCGTTTTTGGAGTGTTATAACTGTATAAAGTGGTGATAAAGTTGATGTTCTTGTTGATGGGTTTGGTAGGGAAGTTGATGGGGGTTGATGAAGTTGTCGTCGTTTCGGGAGGTGGAAGGACGTAAAGGAAGCTCAAATCGGGTTGGGGTCGGTGGCGGTTGAAAAATTAATACCACCAAATGGACAGGGTTGGGTTAATGGCAGCGACATTTCTGCTGGCTCCGCTGCCCCGTAATTGCTTTTAGAGTGCTAGAATAATTCAAAGAGACCGTATCGTGTGACACTACTATCATTATCAAATGCAAAAATGCGATTTCTAGTAATTCATTGTTTCAAAAAAAAAATTTACTACTCAAGATTTTAATTATATCTTTATTTTAAAGATTAAACCCGTTTAATACTTTCTTATCAAATTTTAATATTCACACTAGATATTATTACATAAACTGAGAATTTCATTGAAGAAGCTGCAGTTGAGCTTGTAAATCTCTGAAAATCCCTCTTCAGCTGGGTCAGGGGTGAAAATTTAATCAACCCGGGAGGTGGTACTTCTCTCCTCTTTCCTTCATTTTCTCATTCCACCTTCGTTTTACTCTCCTGGGTCCGACGTCCAACAGGAGATCCCTTTCCTGTATTTATAATTAACTCTAATTAGCATGACAAAGAAAATTTTCCACCTACCTCTAACGAAAAATGTATTTCCATCTAATTTTAGCTTGCGTATGTTGAAAAGTTAGTGAAGGTTGTGTTAAAGCTATTATTTCCGGTAAAACCCCGGAACCTTTAGACGTGAGGGTTTCACGTAACGTGCTCATTAGAATGTTACCTCAGGGTTGGTTTTCTGTCAAAACCATACTTCTGGTTATCCTATGATCTTTATTTAAAAGTATAAAAAATTAAAAATTGAATCGAGTTTCAATTATAAATTAAATCAATTTTTATTAATCTAACTTAATTAATTTTTAAGAAGATATACAAAGCGAATTTCATATAACTCGCAATATATGAATGCAGTGTGTCCTACATAAAATGTTACATAGCTTTATAGTACAGGTACACATACCTGTACTATAAAAAGGAAATGTTTTGCTTGGAAAAAGATATGAAAAAGGTAGGCTTATGACAACCTTGAGTTTTCGGCCGTTTTAAGAGACGCACGGCTAAACCCGAAAGTTTCTAGTTCTAGGTCTAGTGTTAGTTCTAGTTTTACACTAGCACTGTTACTATGTAGAAATAACACTATACCTAGAACTAGAATCATTTGGGTTTAGCCGCACGTCTCTTAAGACGGCTAAACTCGAACGATTCTAGTTCCAAGTATAGCGTTAGTTCTAATTTTACACTTGCACTGTCACTAGAACTAACATTAGCCCGAGAACTAGAAACATTTGGGTTTAGCCGCACGACTCTTAAGACGGCTAAACCCGAATGATTCTAGTTCTAAGTATAGCGTTAGTTCTAGTTTTACACTAGCCCTGTTACAATGTAAAACTAACACTATACCTGGAGCTAGAATCATTTGGGTTTAGCTGCACGTCTCTAAAGACGGCTAAACCCGAATGATTCTAGTTCTAGGTATAGCGTTAGTTCTAGTTTTACACTAGCACTGTTACTATGTAGAATTAACACTATACCTAGAACTAGAATCATTCGGGTTTAACCGTCTTTAGAGACGTGCGGCAAGTTTTACACTTGCACTGTCACTAGAACTAACATTAGACCTAGAACTAGAAATATTTGGGTTTAGCCGCACGTCTGTTAAGACGGCTAAACCCAAATGATTCTAGTTCTAAGTATAGCGTTAGTTCTAGTTTTACACTAGCACTGCCACTATGTAAAATTAACACTATACCTGGAACTAGAATCATTCGGGTTTAGCCGTCTTTAGAGACGTGCGGCAAGTTTCACACTTGCACTGTCACTAGAACTAACATTAGACCTAGAACTAGAAACTTTTGGGTTTAGCCGCACGTCTGTTAAGACGGCTAAACCCAAATGATTCTAGTTCTAAGTATAGCGTTAGTTCTAGTTTTACACTAACACTGTTACTATGTAAAATTAACACTATACCTGGAACTAGAATCATTTGGGTTTAGCCGCACGTCTCTAAAGACAGCTAAACCCGAATGATTCTAGTTCTAAGTATAGCGTTAGTTCTAGTTTTACACTTGCACTGTCACTAGAACTAACATTAGACCTAGAACTAGAAACATTTGGGTTTAGCCGCACGTCTCTTAAGACGGCTAAACCCGAATGATTCTAGTTCTATGTATAGCGTTAGTTCTAGTTTTACACTAGCACTGTTACTATGTAGAATTAACACTCTACCTGGAACTAGAATCATTTGGGTTTAGCCGCACGTCCCTAAAAACGGCTAAACCCAACTGATTCTAGTTCTAGGTATAGCGTTAGTTCTAGTTTTACACTTGCACTGTCACTAGAACTAACGTTAAACCTAGAACTAGAAACATTTGAGTTTAGACGCACGTCTCTTAAGACGGCTAAACCCGAATGATTCTAGTTCTAAGTATAGCGTTAGTTCTAGTTTTACACTAGCACTGTTACTATGTAGAATTAACACTCTACCTGGAACTAGAATCATTTGGGTTTAGCCGCACGTCTCTAAAAACGGCTAAACCCAACTGATTTTAGTTCTAGGTATAGCGTTAGTTCTAGTTTTACACTTGCACTGTCACTAGAACTAACGTTAGACCTAGAACTAGAAACATTTGAGTTTAGACGCACGTCTCTTAAGACGGCTAAACCCGAATGATTCTAGTTCTAAGTATAGCGTTAGTTCTAGTTTTACACTAGCATTGTTACTATGTAAAATTAACACTATACCTGGAACTAGAATCATTTGGGTTTAGCCGCACGCCTCTAAAGACAGCTAAACCCGAATGATTCTAGTTCTAAGTATAGCGTTAGTTCTAGTTTTACACTAGCACTGTTACTATGTAGAATTAACACTCTACCTGGAACTAGAATCATTTGGGTTTAGCCGCACGTCTCTAAAAACGGCTAAACCCAACTGATTTTAGTTCTAGGTATAGCGTTAGTTCTAGTTTTACACTTGCACTGTCACTAGAACTAACGTTAGACCTAGAACTAGAAACATTTGAGTTTAGACGTACGTCTCTTAAGACGGCTAAACCCGAATGATTCTAGTTCTAAGTATAGCGTTAGTTCTAGCTTTACACTAGCACTGTTACTATGTAGAATTAACACTATACCTGGAACTAGAATCATTTGGGTTTAGCCGCACGTCTCTATAGACGGCTAAACCCGAATGATTCTAGTTCTAGGTATACCGTTAGTTCTAGTTTTACACTAGCACTGTTACTATGTAGAATTAACACTCTACCTAGAACTAGAATCATTTGGGTTTAGCCGCACGTCTCTAAAGACGGCTAAACCCGAATGATTCTAGTTCTAGGTATAGCATTAGTTCTAGTTTTACACTTGCACTGTCACTAGGACTAACATTAGACCTAGAACTAGAAACATTTTGGTTTAGCCACACGTCTGTTAAGACGGCTAAACGCTCTAGTTTTACACTAGCACTGTTACTATGTAGAACTAACACTATACCTAGAACTAGAATCATTCGGGTTTAGCCGTCTTTAGAGATGTGCGGCAAGTTTTACACTTGCACTGTCACTAGAACTAACATTAGACCTAGAACTAGAAATATTTGGGTTTAGCCGCACGTCTGTTAAGACGGCTAAACCCGAATGATTCTAGTTCTAAGTATAGCGTTAGTTCTAGTTTTACACCAGCACTGTTACTATGTAGAATTAACACTCTACCTGGAACTAGAATCATTTGGGTTTAGCCGCACGTCTCTAAAAACGGCTAAACCCAACTGATTCTAGTTCTAGGTATAGCGTTAGTTCTAGTTTTACACTTGCACTGTCACTAGAACTAACGTTAGACCTAGAACTAGAATCAGTTGGGTTTAGCCGCACGTCTCTAAAGACGGCTAAACCCGAATGATTCTAGTTCTAGGTATAGCGTTAGTTCTAGTTTTACACTTACACTGTCTCTAGAACTAACATTAGACTTAGAACTAGAAACATTTGAGTTTAGCAGCCGTACGTCTCTTAAGACGGCGCTGCATAACAATTAAAATTAGAACTAACACTAGAGGGGTTGTCAAAATAGATTATTTCAGCAAAACAGTTGATTTTTTAAACTCAACTCAATATATTTATATAATCCATGTTGCAAGTCATTTCAATAAAATAAAAAGTTTACTTCACTCTTGCTTGTAGTATTTTATTTCCAAACTAGTTTCGAGAGTGGTTTCTCATCATCAGTTGAAAACTGTACATGAAATTACAAAGATTTTTTGTATTAGCACGAAAAATAGCATCAAAATTAATTAAAGAAAATTGAAAGACATAAAACAAAAATAAAAATATATAAATGGCAAAAACTTACGGTCAAATTTCGAGACTTATACAGTAAAAGTCGAGGAAAACATCATATTATTCACGAACATATTAAAAACAAACAAAATCAAAACATCAAAACCATTAAAACCTTATGTAATATTTTTAAACAATGAAAAACGCATTAAAATAAAGTTAAACTTTAAAACATAGACGTTATAAACTTAAAATGTAGCGTGGTTGGGAAGAAAAGAGACTGAATCGAATACACAAAACAAGAGAAAGAAAAAATAAATTTCGATCATTTCCAACAAATCCATTTTATATCCTTTTTGACACTTATGTAAGATTTTCGCCCCATCATAATATTCAATATTCAATATATTTAGTTGTTATAGATTTGTTACATTTTAAAGCAAATTTAATACAGAATAAGTGTACAACTAATTACTTATTTTCCACAAACATTTAAAAAATTAAAATTATTATATCTCAAGAACGAATTGAGTAAATTTATTCATTCCCCAGGTCAAGGATCGACAACAACAAGCGGAAATCAAGACTACACTTATTCCATTTTAGACGCTTTTGTACCCCTTCAAACGGGAATAGAATCAGAAGATGGAGCGGCTTATTGTAAATGTAAAAGAGGACCTCAGGTACACAAACTTTATTTTTATGTTTATAAAATAAATAATGTATAATCGTTAACACAAATCCAATTTAAAACCTTTCAAAATATTTTCTTACCGAAACTATATCTCTGAAACGCTGTAATATCGCTTTGTGCGACGATTAATCATAGCATCCTCCTCCTAGAGTTAGAGAAAGCAATGCGAAACGAAGCAATGAGACAAATGGCAATGTTTCCGAGTTGTTTCTCCGAGTTTTGCGAAACAACGGAGACAAAAGATTAATTTCGTAACATGAAGGATAGCCTGATTAAGAACGCCCATCTAACGACGCGACGTTTCTTAGCTGGAATACTAAAACAAGACATTTCACTTACCGTTTTCTACGTTTAAAAGTATGAATAATTTTCGTTTAAATTTTCAGGGTGATCCGGGACCGGCTGGATCTCGCGGGCCAAAAGGAGATCGAGGAGAGAGAGGTCCCAGAGGACCAAAAGGACCAAAAACTTCTCTGGATAATGTTCTTTTATTGTTAGCAGATTTTAGACATGATATTCAACATTTACAAAATAGAGTTTATTTAAACGGAGAAAAGTAATTGAAATTAATTCGTTATTTATTTAAATATATATTTTTTTTTTAATTCAATGTTTTAGACCACCTAAATTTGAGATAACTCAATTTTTAAGAAATAAAGATCGCCAACGTTGGGAACGTCAAAATCGGCTACTTCAAGGATACCTAAAACCGAACGATGAAAGAATAAGTTCTACATCATCAACTTCATCGTTGACTTCACCTTCGTCGCCTGATTTTAATGATGGAAAAAATCAGGTGGAGGAATTCCAGGATAACACAAGTTTTTTAACTGAATCTTACGATTTTATGGATACTGAAGATGCGCAAAATATGAACGATTCAGATTATTATTAAATAATGTCTTAATTAAATTTTATTAGGCTCCACTTTAAAACGATATTTTTTAGATTTAAACAAATTATTAAGCAATAATTATTTTGTTATTGTTACAAACTCTGTTATTCAATCCTCAATTTCCCACTTTATTAATAACATCAATAATAATAACAAATAAAAATCCTTGTTATCTTTACGACCTAAACAACGATAACCTCTCCTTCTCAACAGTCAATTGAATTTGATTTCCTTTAATTACATCAAATCCGAAACAACAATTAGTTCTATCTGAACATTTTAACGACTCACATTCGATTTGTGACAAATTTTATAACAAATTGTATTAACAAAGTGCTGATAATTAAAAATGCAAACGGTAAGTAGGTGATCATTTTGTCTATAAACAATTTTTGTACAGAGTATTTCAAAAGTTAGCAAAATAGACGAACGGTTAAACACAAATATTTCTAGATCTAGGTCTAATGTTAGTTCTAGCGATGGTGCAAGTGTAAAACTAGAACTAACACAATACCTAGAACTAGAATCATTCGGGTTTAGCCGTCTTTAGAGACGTGTGGCTAAACCCAAATGATTCTATTTCTAGGTATAGTGTTAGTTCTACATAGTAACAGTGTAGCAGTGTAAAACTAGAACCAACACTAGACCTAGAACTAGAATCATTCGGATTTAGCCGTCTTTAGAGACGTGCGGCTAAACCCAAATATTTCTAGTTCTAGGTCAAATGTTAGTTCTAGTGACAGTGCTAGTGTAAAAGTAGAACTAACACTAGACCTAGAAGTAGAAACATTCGGGTTTGGCCGTCCGTCTTCAGAATCTTTAGTGTTAGTTCTAGTTTTAAAGCTAGATTATTGTATATAGTTTTACACTAGCACTATCACTAGAACTAACACAAGACTTACAACTAGAATCATTCGGGTTTAGCCGTCGTGAAAGACGTGCGGCTAAACCCGAATGTTTCTAGTTATAGGTCTAGGTTAGTTCTAGTTGTAATTGTTATTCGGCATTAGATTGTTGTATACAGTTTTACACTAGCACTATCACTAGAACTAACACAAGACAAAACTAAGAACTAGAATCATTCGGGTTTAGCCCTCTTTAGAGACGTGCTGCTAAACCCAAATGTTTCTAGTTCTAGGTCTAATGTTAGTTCTAGTGACAGTGCAAGTGTAAAACTAGAACTAACACGATACCTAGAACTAGAATCATTGGGTTTAGCCGTCTTTAGAGACGTGTGGCTAAACCCAAATGATTCTAGTTCTAGGTATAGTGTTAGTTCTACACAGTAACAGTGTGCTAGTGTAAAACTAGAACTAACACTAGACCTAGAACTAGAAACATTCGGGTTTAGCCGTGCGTCTTCAGACGTGCGGCTAAACCCGAATGTTTCTAGTACTAGGTCTTGTGTTAGTTCTAGTTTTAATTGTTATTCAGCGCTAAATTGTTGTATATAGTTTTACACTAGCACTATCACTAGAACTAGCACAAGACCTAGAACTAGAATCATTTTCAGTTTCTAGTTATTGGTCTAGGTTAGTTCTAGTTTTAATTATTATTCGACGTTAGATTGTGGTATATTTTTATTAAACGTAGAACTAACACTAGACCTAGAACCAGAAACATTCGGGTTTAGCAATGCGTCTCTTAAGACGGAAACTCAGAGTTATCATAAGGACGTCACCTTTTCCAAGCAAAACTTTTCCTTTGCAAAACTACCCAATGCCTGTACTGTGCTATGTTGCATTTTGTGCAAGTGCATAGTAGTTTCGTAACTATGGTTACTGCTTTCATATATTACGAGTTAAATGAAATTCCTGGTATAATATGAGATGGTGAGGAAATTACAAGAAACGGTGAAGTCACAACTGAAGCACAGTACTTAATAAAGAAATTGCGTCAAGTTTGGCAATAAAAATGTTCATTGCTTGACGGAGGAGATTTGACATTTGACAGTTCTTCAAGATCTTGCAGTTCTTTCTTGCTTGCTTCATCTCTAGGACTTAGACCCAAAGTGAATAATGATTTCCATAACAGCTATAACTAGCATCTATTTATGATTGGAAACGAAGTTCAGGTGACTGAAAAAATAGTATAAAAGTCCTAAATACGGCAAAAGCATCTGAAGTCATAAAAAGAATTGTTGAGATATTTTGGGCAAGTGATTTTGTGTTATGGATACTTAAAAGTAGATTGCAGTTATGGTACTTACTTAATACGCTGAAGAAAGAACTCCGTTTATCCGGACACACTAATTTTGATCTATGTACTGCCTACATCATCCATTTTGATTGCAATGATGACCTTTGTGTCCTTACTGATGTTTGATCAACCGCTTGTTCTTTCAATTTTTTGTTCTTTCTGATCAAGTTGCATTAAAATAAATGAATTTTCCAAATTCAGAAGATTTTTACAATTCACCTAACGTAATTTTGGCTGGCAGAGTTCGGGTAGGTTTGATTATTGAGAAACCATACTCGGAGTATTGATCTAGTCTCTATAATAGCAGTCCCTATATTGAATTTATCTTGACTATGCACGAGTCAATAAAGTCTAAGCTTGTTGAGTTGAGTGTGGAGGAGATGAATAGGTAGATATGTGAAGAAAGACAGATGCTGTTGTAACTACTGCAGGCTTGTATATTGTATGGGGTTGGGTTGGATTCAATTGGGTTGCGTTGGGTTGGCTTGGGTTGAGTTAGATTGGGTTCGGATAAACAAAAAGATAGAACAGTTCGAAAGCCCGCTAGATAAAATAGAAAGAATTTTAATTGATAAAAAAAACCGGTAGTGATAGGAGGCGATTTCAACGCTAGAACTCACGTGGCGAGAGACAAAAAAGGTAACCAGAGAGGAGGAATGGATAATGATGAAAACTAATTATTTCCAACACGGGAAGCACCCCAACCCACCGAACTTGCAGAGAGAACTCAATTATTGATTTGACTTTGATTAGCAGTGAATTAGCTACAAGAATAAAAAATTGGAAGGTTGAGGAAGATATTGAAGTTCTTAGCGATCATAACCTACTAACATTGGTTTTTGAAAAGGAAGAGGGTGCAAAGGAGAACATGGATGGAAGATGAAAAACGATGCTTGAATCACAACAGCGACTGGAAAACGAGTTCCAAACAGAAACATAAAGAATCACAGAGGAATATCCAGAAAGCCTAATGAAGGCATTAACCACAGTATGTAACAGAACACTACAACGAAAAAGTCAGAACCAGAGGAGAAGCGTTTACTGGTGGAACGACGGCCAGGAAGCAGTGCGTGCAAAGGAAGAGACAACTACAAAGAGGAAGAAGGCGACACGTGGAAGAAGATGTAGAGGATTTACTCAAACAACAATACATAGAGAGTAAAAAGAACTTGCCCACACTTATAAATAAAAGCAAAAAAGTAAAGTGGAAGGAGCTATGTATAGAATTGGAGCAGGGTGTCTGGGGCACGGCGTACAAGATAGCGACAAAAAGACTAGGGTTGCAGAAAAGACCTATGATTGACGAAAAAAACAATAAATAGTAATAGAGAAGAAATTGAATTTTTTGAAGAAATAAAACTGGAGAAATTAATAAAAAGCGTGGAAAGTCTAAGACCAAAAAAAGGCTTAAGGACAGGAGTTAATAACAAATCAAATAATTAAGAAGTGCGTGAAGGAAGATCCGAAAACCTTTTTAAAAATATTTAATGAGTGTTTAAGACAAGGAAACTTCACCGCCATATGGAAAGTAGCAAATTTTGTATTAATAGAGAAACCGAAAAAAGAGACATCGTACAGACCCCTGTGTCTTCTCAGCACAGTAGGAAAACTATTGGAAAGGATAATAAACAACCGATTTATATCCTATATCCGAATACAGGAATGGAAGAAGTACAATAGATGCAGTCATACATATTGTGAACAGCTCAATGAAAAGAAAACAGATTTCACTGACTTACAGAGGATACAGAGTAATGGTTTTACTTGATGTCCAAAACGCCGGAAGAAACCGGAAGTAATAAGTGCGTTAAGCATGACTAGCAAGGATTAGTTGTAGGAGAAACTCTTCTGGATTCTGGATTCGCGGGAAGGCAGGTTGAACCGCCCGCAGCACTTACTTCAGCAGATCCCTTGTATTTACTTCCCTCTTTTGGTCAGCATTAGGCTCCTTCCAGTCATATTACCTTGGAGGCAAAGGCTAGAATTTGTCCTGGTTGTGCTGCCCTGATTCCACTCATGCGAATCTGGATATCTCCAAAAATGAATGTTCGGAGGGCCACGCAGTCGCATAGAATGTGTTCCGCCGATTCTTCCTCCTCACCGCACCCTCTGCAGATGTCGGTGTCACTTATTCTCATATACAGTAAGTGCTTCTGTAGATGCCAGTGTCCAGTGATTAGACCTATGACCAAACTTAGGTTCTTCCTGGACAGCCTCATAAATAAATCTTTTCGTTTTGGGTCAGGGTACATCAGAGCCTCCTTGGCTTGGCAACATCCTGGTGTCCTGTCAGAGTAGTTTGGGAGGAACTATTAAAGGAGGAACTCTATAGAACGTCTATTATGATAGAGTGCTTCGCATAAGAACTGAAGAAAATGTAGAGATAATAGCGTACGCTGATGATTTAACGGTGGTAGTACAGGCGGCGACACCAACAGAGTTAAGAGATAAAGCGGAGTACTGTGTAGCGAGAATTATAGAATATGGGCCTGGAACTAGCTCCCCAAAAGACGAAAGCGGGGTCAAATGCTTCAAATGACAATGGGTGGCATTAAAGTAAATAGCGAAAAGTCAGTAAAGTACCTGGGAGTTAATATCGACAAGGACTTGCGAATGACCACGTATCCAAGGGTAATATATTAAAAGGCAGTTAAAATAATGAGTGCCCTGTCTAGAGTTATGCCAAAAGTGGGAGTATCCAGCCAAACGAAGAGAAAACTCATCGCAACGGTAGTACAATCGATGCCTCATATATTAAGATCAATAGAAAGGAGAGCAGCTATTTGCATCCCCTCTGTGTACAGAACGAAAACCATCGGAGCATTGGCTGGGTGCCCTCCGTATGACCTTTTAGTGTGGAAGCAATCAAAAAATTATCTATCTATAATGTGTGGCTATCGTACACAGGTTTCGGAAGTTATTTGAAAAAAATAAAGGAAATAGAGTCAAGTGAGTTTTGGTATGGATGTGAAGCTGAAGATACACCAGAATCTCTTTACACAGAATCTTTTATTGTAAAAAGTTTTCTGCTTTGCGTAAGAATACCGCAGCAAAGGATAGGGAAGAAGAACCATTGCGGAGAATCCTTATGGAGACCGAGGAGATTATGGAGCTGCTGACTAGGACGATGAAGGCGAAGGAGGGGGATGACAAGAGACCAATGGGTTGCGAGTAAGATATGAAGAGAAGAAGCAGAAGAACGAAATATTGAGCATGGAATATACATTGAGCACGGAGCACGAAATATTGCAGCCTATAGTCTGCAAGCGAAACAATGAGGAGAAGTTTTTAGTGTGGTAGGCCTGGCCAACAACACCTGGTCCAGGCACTCCTAATCGGAACAGTCCAGGCACCATATCCGATTGGGTTGGGTTGAGTTGTTTGTCTGGAGGATGCGAGGGAAGAAAAAGTGTTTGTGGCCCCAATGTAGTAATTAATGCTTGTGGAAGTAAAATCTAATCATTTTATGGTTTTTGTTGATTGTCAGTCATCAATGGTAAACTGTAATCTAGTCAGATCTCTAGACTGGTGTCTAGTTACTATACTTTGTGGTACTATATCCCTAAGTGATTCTTATTAGCAATGTTTATTGTTGATTGGGTTGGGTTATTGTTGGTTGCTCCTTCTTTTCGTATGTGAGAGAAAGGTGTGAGCAATCTTCCGTTTTAGAATACAATCATCCTGATACCTATTCTTTATACCCTGATCATTATCAGTCAAAGTTACTTCGGCAAATTTAACTTTTATATTTATTCAAATTTAATTTGTTACATTACTTTTGAAACACTCTGTACAACAATCGACGCAAAAAAAAACATATTCCCCACCACTAACTTTTAAACGTGCAAATTATAACCACACTATAAATAACGAGAACATTTTTATTTAAGGCCAAAATCCAATACCCAATCGATAACAATCAATCAAAACGATAACTTGTAATCAAAGTAAATTTTTCTTTTTAGAAAACCTTAATCGTTTCGTGTTGGAAGTTTTATTTCCTTCTATTAACAATGCCCGGATTAACTTCTTCGAAATGTTTTTCAACAATGGGTAAGCAAGTTGTACATTGTACCGGTTCGATTACATCGATAAAAGATATTTACGAAGAAATCGATCCAACGACGAGCGTTGTTGTTGTAAAGGATCTTCAAAAATTCGTAATCGATCCGAATGAACACCTTCATGAAAACTTTAAAAGTCTTACGTCGTATCAACTTTCAAGAATTAATGATTTACAACTTAACAGAAATGCCTTTATGGGTTTGAGTAACTTATTAATCATGAAATTCGCTGACAACAACATTAACGTTTTAGAAAATCAAATTTTTAAAGGCCTCCACTCGTTAGAAATTTTAGAATTAATTAATTGTAAAATAAAAGTGATTGATGATGAAGCTTTCGATGGTTTAAGTAATTTACAAAGCTTAGATTTAACGAATAATAACATAAAAACGATTTCAAAAAAATTATTTGAGTTTACCCCAAATTTAAATTCTTTAGCCTTGTATAAAAATGAAATAAATAATTTAGACGTAGATTGTTTTATGTATTTAAGAAAATTAACCACTTTGGGGTTGTCTGATAACAATTTACAAACAATAAATGCAGAAACTTTCAATGCAATCCCAGAATTAACATATTTGTACGTTTCTTTTAATCAAATCGATCGTATTTTGGGGGATTTCAAATGCCCAAAACTCAAATTTATTAATTTTAACCACAACAATTTAAAAGATGTTTCAAGGAATTTATTTAAAGGCTCTAATAATTTAAAAGAAATCGATTTAGGTTTTAACCAAATTAATTATATCGATGAAAACGCTTTCAATTATTTACCGTACTTAATGCATTTACATTTAAGGAATTGTACTTTAGATTTAAGTAAATTAAAATTTGTTGATAAACCTTTAATTGTTGTATAAGTTTAATAAAAGTTAATTTAAAGTTTTTTTTTTTTAAATAAATCTTACATTTTCGTATAACCTAAAAGTGTCAAAAAAGATGTTAATTTAAAAATTCCTTGAAGCCGTGTTTATTGAAATTAAGGAATGAGATTTATTTTAAATTAAAGCTCAAAGCTTTCTCTTTAAAGTGATGTATAATAATTGTTGGGTTGGATTGGAAAAATATTGCGAAAAAAAATGTTGAAATAAAACTTACATTTCCGTATAACCTAAAAGTGTTAAAAAAGATGCTAATTTAAAAATTCCTGGAATCCGTGTTTATTGAAATTAAGGAATGAAACTTATTTTGAATTAAAGCTCAAAGCTTTCTCTTTAAAATGATGTATAATAATTGTTGGGTTGGATTGGAAAAATATTGAGAAAAAAAATGTTGAAATAAAACTTACATTTACGTATAACCTAAAAGTGTCAAAAAAGATGCTAATTTAAAAATTCCTGGAAGCCGTATTTATTGAAATTAAGAAATGAAACTTATTTTGAATTGAAGCTCAAAGCTTTCTCTTTAAGATGATGTATAATAATTGTTGGGTTGGATTGGAAAAATATTGAGAAAAAAAATGTTGAAATAAAACTTACATTTACGTATAACCTAAAAGTGTCAAAAAAGATGTTAATTTAAAAATTCCTGGAAGCCATGTTTATTGAAATTAAGGAATGAAACTTATTTTAAATTAAAGCTCAAAGCTTTTTCTTTAAAATGATGTATAATAATTATTGGGTTGGATTGGAAAAATATTGAGAAAAAAATGTTGAAATAAAACTTACATTTTCGTATAACCTAAAAGTGTCAAAAAAGATGTTAATTTAAAAATTCCTGGAAGCCGTGTTTATTGAAATTAAGGAATGAGACTTATTTTAAATTAAAGCTCAAAGCTTTCTCTTTAAAATGATGTATAATAATTGTTGGGTTGGATTGTAAAAATATTGAGAAAAAAAATGTTGAAATAAACCTTACATTTGCGTATAACCTAAAAGTGTCAAAAAAGATGTTAATTTAAAAATTCCTGGAAGCCGTATTTATTGAATTTAAGGAATGAAACTTATTTTGAATTGAAGCTCAAAGCTTTCTCTTTAAGATGATGTATAATAATTGTTGGGTTGGATTGGAAAAATATTGAAAAGAAAAATGTTGTAATAAAACTTACATTTTCGTATAACCTAAAAGTGTTAAAAAAGATGCTAAGTTAAAGATTCCTGGAAGCCGTTTTTATTGAAATTAAGGAATGAGACTTATTTTAAATTAAAGCTGAATGCTTTCTTTTTAAAACGATCTGTAATAATCGCACATAATAACCATTTATCAAAGAGATACCTTTTTGAACAACAAAATTCAACAACACCACTTTTCACTAAACTTGTAGAAGAAATTAGAATTAAGAAATTGTACTTTAGATATAAGTAAATTCAAATTTGTTGATAAACCTTTAATTGTTGTATAAGTTTAATAAAAGTTTTTTTTTTGATTTAATAATGACATTCAAATTTAAATTTGGTGAGTGAAGATAGTCGTAAATATACACATACCTTTTAAATTAATAAATTTACAATTTATTTATACATATATAAAAAATCCTTAATTCCAAACCAATCAAAAAATTCATTAATAAATCTAAAATTTTAAATTTATTAACATTTTAATTTTATTATTGACTTTAAAATGTATATATCAAGTACAACATGAAATTAGTAGCGGTATTTTTGAAAGTTTTTTTTAATTTCTTCAAAATTTATTATTCATCTTAATTTATTTATAAAAAAAAAGTAATTTCATTAAAATTGACGTTTGTGAATCAATTGCAGCTTAATAAACAAAGTGATAGTTGTTTTTAGGTATTTTCGTTTCAATTTAATATCTTGACATGCGAATTGACAGATAACATAACCTAAAACTCATTTTGCATCCAGCTTTTCGAGTGGAATCGTTGCTTACCTCAAATCAAAGTAATTAATTTTTAAAAGATATGAGCTATCGAGTTCTTTGAAACGCACCCGAAGGAGATACCTGGAGGAAAAATGGAAACTATGACCACCGAACAAATGGTTTTGGATGTCCTTAATCGGGCTTCCAGCCAAAATCCCGAAATTTTAAAACCTGCCGAGGCGAAATTATTAGAATGGGAAACCCAAAGGGGTTTTTACACAGTCTTATCGGTAAGTTATTTTTAATATTATTCATTTGAGGTTCGAAATGAAAAAAAATTAATTTATTTTGAGGTTATGTTGTTTTTCTTATATTTTAGAATATCATATCTAATTTGAACATAGACGTTAATGTAAGATGGATAGCAGTTTTATGTTTTAAAAATGGTGTGGATAAATACTGGAGAAAAACTGCACCAAAGTAATATTAAAATTAAAATATTTTTCGAATATAACCTCACTTTTTCAAATAAATTATTTTTTAGTGCTATTTCCGAGGAGGAAAAGCAAAGTTTGAAGCGTTCACTTTTATCTAGTTTCAATGAACCTGTCAATCAAATAGCAACACAAAAAGCGGTATTAATAGCTAAAATAGCTCGAACGGACTGCCCAAAAGAATGGAATGAACTTCTTCCAACGTTGATGCAAGTAGTTGAGAGTAATAATAGTTTGGTACAGCACAGGGGTTTGCTAACGTTGCACAATGTTATAAAAGCTTTATGTTCGAAACGATTGGCAGGAGATAGAAGACTTTTTCAAGATTTTGCAGCTAGTATTTTCTCGTTTGTAGTAAATTTATGGAACGGTTTTACAGAAATGTTTTTTCAAAATGTCGCACAAAATAGTAGTAACGACGTGTTAGTTGTAAACTTGGAAAAAGCGTTGTTATCTTTGAGAATATTACGAAAACTATCATTACATGGATTTTATCAACCACAAAAGAGCACGGATTGTATGAACTTTTTTAAAATAATTTTCGAACGAATTAAAACCTCCTTGGAATGTTTACGCCAAATACGAAATAAAAATCATCAATATTTACTCGAATTAACTGAAAAGTTCATTGTACACCTCACAAAAGTTTTATTATCAACGTTAGATGTTCGCCCATTTGCTTTCGTCGATTTTATTCAACCAACTCTTGAATTAGCCGTTTATTATGCTTTTACACCAGCCGGACACGAATTTATTTTTGAGCGATTCGTCATTCAATGTTTTAATTTGATCAAAGGTATTTTGTTATGTACCGAATATCGTCCCGCGAAAGTTATTGATTTGACAAAAGATCCTGAGACCGTACGAGCTTATCAAATTAAAATGGCCTTCTTCCAACCAAATACTTTAACAGAAATCTGCAGGAAATTGGTTACCCATTATTTTCCTTTAACACAAGATGAATTAACAACTTGGGATAGTGATCCAGAAAATTTCGTTCATGATGAGGTGGGAGAAAGTTGGAAATATAGTTTAAGGGTAAGGTTTGTTTAATTTATTATTAAATTTTAATAGCTTTCCAATTTAATTACAATACACTCGCGATAGTGTGAACACAAAAATACAGAGGGTGTAATTAAATTAATTAAGTTTATTACTTAAACCTAAATCTCTAAATCTTTAATTTTTTTCTGAATATTTTTTTGAGCAATTTTGGCCATAACTGCTTTTCCTTGAATTGTTTTCAAGGTGATGATTTCACTTATATTTATGGAATTTTGATTTGACCATTCTACAGCAACATTAAATGCTTTAGAGAATGTGTTAGATATCACTTTATTAACAATATTCTCAATAAACTACAAGTCATCAATTTATAACAAACGAAATAACTTCCAACGCCTCACACATTCGGCTCTCTAACTCAACTCTGACTCTCTTACTAAACTAATGCCCTTAACCGTCCTTCCCACTCCCTACTCTCTCTCTTCTTCATCTCTTTCTCTCTCTTAGCAGTATCGATCTTCACATTCGGCCTTGCTACCATTTGGGTCGTCCTCGGCCCTGACTTCCTCATCTTCCGAATTCATTTCTTCTTTGCTGTCTGTCGACTCATCTTCTTCTTAGTCCAGATCTGTTATGACACACCATGGCTTCATACGGTCGGATGCAAAAACAGAATGAACCTTATCATTCTGTTTTCGGTTTAAAAAAATCGGTCACTAGCTTTTGCTTCTTGCTTTGGAAGCACCTTTTCTTTATTCTGGATTGTACGTTCCTTAGCATAAGTTTTTCTGCCAGATGTGCGTCGTCTTGCTCCTCTAAATATTGAAGCAATCCGTCTACATGCTGCAAAGCAGTTTCATGTGTCATCCGCGCAAGCACCTCGCCTTCTTCACTTTCAATTTCTTCGTTCACTCCCATTGCTTTGTTTGTTATTTCTACATCAGATAGTCATTCAAACCCTGGCTCATTTTTGTCACATTCCAGCCACTCTTCTATGTTTTCTTGATTTACATTCTCACCTCCCGGAACGGATGTCACTAAGTCAATAAGTGCAGCGATAGGCATATCTTCATTATGTTGTTCACCAATGTTTTGGTTGACATTTACTTCAATATTTGGAAAGAGTTTTCTCCACGATTTGACGAGGGTTGACGGTTTAATACAATCCCATGCAAACGCAATATCGTAAATGCTATCCAAAATTGTATACATCTTCCAAAGCTGCTTAAAATCGTAACCTTCTTCAATTTTTGTTTTTACCAACTTTGTTCTGTATATCCTCTTCACAGTTGCAATGACCCCCTGGTCCATAGGCTGTATGAGCGCAGTAACATTTGGGGGCAAAAACTTTGCAAAAATTTGTTCATCAGAAGATTTAAGCACACTTGCGGCAGGGTGTGAAGGCGCGTTGTCAATTAATAAAACGGCCTTTCTTGGTAAATTCTTTGAATCAAGGTGTTTACGTACTTGAGGCACAAAAATCTTTTCAAACCATTCTTGAAAAATCTGCTGGTTCATCCAACCTTTTTTTTGATTGAAACAATCGACTGGTAAATTGGCTGCTCTTGTCCCCTTAAAAGACCTTGGTTTCTTAGATTCTAAGAAAATCGGTAAATTACAACCGATTACAAGAAGTTTCAGTTTGTAGGTACCAGCAGCATTGCTGCACGGCAAGATTGTGATTCTTTCCTTGCTACTTTTGTGTCCTGCCGCTTTATGTTAACTTTTAAATGCTAAAGTGCGAGTGGGAAGACACTTCCAAAAAAGCCCTGATTCATCAGCATTATAAATTTGTTCTGGTGACAAATCTTCCGACATTATAAACTTTTCAAAATCACGTTGAAAATCGTCAGCTGCTTGTTGATCACCGCTCAGCTTTTCCCCATGAAGACCTATCTCCCTAATTCCATAACGTTTCTTAAAACGATGTAACCAACCGGACGACGCATCAAAATTTCCTTCCAGTCCTAACAAATCAAAGAAGACTTTTGCTTTAGCTGCAATGTTAGGACCGGATACAGGAGTGCCTTCACTTCGCTCTTGAGCTAGCCAATCCGCTAATGCCGAGTCAAGTTCACTGTACGTGGATTTCTTCATTGTTTTTCGTTTTTTCATTCCAGAAACACTGTTTGAAACTGTTGCAAAAGCCAATAACTTTTTTTTTTGCTTTAAAACATCTCGCACTGTTATTTCCCCAATCCCGTATTGTAAACACATCTGCTTTCTTGATGGGCCATTTTCTATTTTAGAAATCATTTCTATTTTTTGTGGAATCGTTAACACAACCTTCTTTCGTTTTTCAGCCATTATTTATTTCAGGAACAAACTAATAATCTGCTAATAACCACCGACAAAGAAACACGACTGTAGACGGTGTGACAAGTCGAAACACGCTTTAAAATGAGTCGAAACACACGTTCGTCTGATCAATATCGAGCGCAAATCGCATAAACACACGAACACATTTCGATATATAATGAAAATCAAATTAAATTTAAAAGAAAAGAATATTTCACGGCACTCGCGGATAATCCGCTCGCGGATAATGGGGGCTCTACTGTATATCTTTCAACTCGTATCTATCGTTTGGTAAAACTTTATGGATAACGTAAGGTCCTTTGTAACGTAATGCCAGTTTTCTGGATTCGCCAGTAGCTGTTGCTTCACATTTTACTAACACCAAGTCTCCTTCTTGATATTTTCTTGGTTTTATGCGTAGTTTGTCAAATCTTTCCTTTTGATCTTTCTGTCGTTTTCTAATCACATGTAGTGCGTCTGTTCTTATTTCTGTTATCTCTTCCTCACTCACAGCTTCATCTTCTGTTAGCGACAATAACAAATGATTTTGTAAAGCATTTCTAGGCCTGTGACCGAATAATAATTCATGAGGTGTTTTCTTCGTGACACTATTTGGTAAGGAATTTAAAGCGAATTGGATTTCACACAGTCGTTTATCCCAATCTCGTCCATCCTCATTCTCACTTCTTGGAGATATTGCTGTCATTAGTGTTCTGTTGTAACGTTCCACCTGTCCATTTGCACGTGGTGTCGCAGTTGCATTTTGAATATGTATGATTTGATTCATTTTACAATATTCCGTAAATTTCTTTGAGGTGAACGCCGCACAGTGGGGCCAAATGACCGAAAAGCGGAAAAAATACAATATCTAGATAACCGCTAGTTCTATCAAATTACGGCTGCTCTCATTCGATTCAACATAAAAAAGTACATTACAATTGATACTAAATTGAAAAGATTAATTACTTTAAATTAATTAAGTAAAGAATAGCACTTTTTCCAATCGGCTTTTGTTTTACCCCCACACTGAAAATGAAATGTATAATGTATAACGAAAAATTAAAATAATAATTATGTGCAACATAATTCAAGGGCTTCTTGGCTGATGGGAAGGTTCTTTTTTTTAGGCTCAGGCCTCAAGTGTGTTATAAAGGGATCTGACGACTCTAATAACTTATTGAATACATCCTCATTTGCGGCAGTACGGGAACATTTCCTTGTGTAGTGAAGCCTGTAACATTTATAATCTTTATGTCTGCTTTCCTGCGCTTCCTCTGAAAGTAACCCAATCGGCAGTGCTGCAGATGTTATAATTTCAGCTCCATGAATTAAGATTTTATGGACCGTTGAAGGCATATAATACCATGGGTACAATTGTATTGCTAACTTAGCCGTTTCTGTTGTGTATAAGTGGAATTTGTGCGAATCAATTGAAATGTCGCTATTAATTATCTCTAGTATTACACCAAGTCGGCGAATCAAGTTTTCATTAATTTGTGTTATGTCAGCAGTCAAAGAAGGGTCTCGGAAAAACACTCTAGAGGTATTTCCAGTATTAGTGGAACCAAATCCTTGTTTTACGAAATCAACCTTTATCCCTAATTCAGCCATAAAACGTTTTTGTATACGTTCTTTCGCAGCCATTTTGATTGGAAGTGTAGTTTTGGTAGTCCTCCATTCCTTAAATTCTAAGTTGTAACCAAGATGAAGTATAAATTCCATAAACTTTATTCGTGCATGAAGTGGGGAAATACCTGGCTGAATTGCTTCTTCATTACGAGGCTTCTTTTCGAGCTTTGATAAGTTGAAACAGTTGCTTGCTGCAGTTGTATTGGTGATATGCTGGGCTACTTTTCCGTCTAGCATTGTGAAATGTAGAATATGCTTCACTGTGATGGAATATGTGCTTTGCTGTACAGTTGTTGGTTGCAAGGTTGTTATTTCATTTTCAATGCGTTCTTCTTCCGCTCTTATTATGTCAGCACTTTCTTTTATAAATTGAAACTTGGCAGCTCTGCAATATCGAGTTGAAGAAGGTCGGGGATTAACCCAAACATCAACATCTTCACTTTGATCTCCAGTAAGAGTCATTTTCAGTGGCACAATTGACGTCATAAATAAATGTGAGTCACTACCAGTGTCACTTTCATTTGCAAATGGCTGAGAGAATTCGCTCTGACCGGAAGAGCCGTCAAAACCCCATTTTGTGTGCAAAATCAATTCACGGCCTTTCAGTTTGCCCAATTCCTCTTCATGTTTTGTTTCAAGAATTCTTTTTGCCGTATGGTCAACCAAACTTTGTAAAGGAACTTCCGCAGAAGTTTCTGTAACTTTCACTCCGCTTGGGTAACAGTCTGCCTTTGCGCTTTGGATTTTTTTAGAATATATTGTGGCCGATTTTCTTTGTAGCAGTTCTAATTAATTCATATTGATATCTGGTCAATTTAGCCTCTATAAAAATTGAGAGCGCTAAATCAGCGCTGAAAACTTCGCTTTGGTTACCCGACTGCGAGGAGGCAGCAGCATTGATTAAGGCTTGGGACTGTGATGTTTTTAGTTGACGAATTTTGCTCCTTTGACTTCTCTTTCCACAATTTTCAAAATCTTTACTACGCCTTCCTTTGCCAACTTTCGACACCGAGCACAATGAAATATTCGTACCACCACCTTCGTCATGTTTATCAGTATCAACGGGAAACGTGAACACAAAGTTACGTGTCATCCAATCACTATTCTTCTGTTTAAATACGGTTTTGTTTCGATTAACTGATCTCCACTTTACCTTGAAATTAGGAAGAAATCTTGTTGCAATTGCTTTGGAAATTACGGGTATCTGATCCTCAGTAATATTAGGAAACTTCTCTCGAATGAGAGAATTAAACGACTGAATGCTGGAAGGACCATTATTAAATAAGTATTCACACAAATCATTGTAACTGATAACTAGAGGCTCCATGTTATCTTTACTACGTATAAAATATCGTCTAAAACAGATTAAACAGTCTCAAAACAAAAGTCACATTTGAATTGATCAAAAAAACCTTTAGAAAATGAAAATATTTGCACAGGTTGCGAATATTACTAACTCGTGAATATTACTAACGTAATTACTGAACTCGCAGGTATATGCAAATAATACTTTAGGGTCGTTTGCACTAAAGCATACTGATTGAAATTTTATCGATTCCGAATTAAAGCACGATAAAGTTTTTTTTTTAAATCACATTATGCCAAAAGTTGTTATTCTGTGAACCGGTTTATTCGGTTGTCTTGTTTTCGCTGATAAATACATGTTTATATCAAACGTATATTAACTATTCTATAACTGCAAATCGGTGTATTCTTTAGATAAAGCTGATTTTTACGGCCGGGATTTTTTTCCGGCGTTGCCCCACTGTGCGCCGTGCCTCTGTCGGATACAAGTCTAGTTGGTGGTCCAAAAGTATTATGTATTTCTTTCATAATCCTCACGACTGGTTCACTTTTTGTATTCTTCACTGCTCTTACTATTAGATATTTTGTAAAGTTGTCTATATATACCAGAAGATGTGTGTTACCCTTCGTACTCTTAGGAAACGGCCCTAAATGGTCGATATTAACTGTATGGCAAGGTATTGGTTGTCTCTCTATATTATGCAATTCTCCTTCCTTCTTACCTCCAGATATTTTCCTATATGCACATTCTATATCTCGGCTCGTATATAATTTGTAACTCTTTTCCTCATTTTAGGGAACCATAAATATTGTTTAAGGTGACTTATCGTTTTGTCCACACCATAATGACCCATACGATCATGACTATTTTGAATGACCTTCCATATAATCCCTTTGGGTACAACCCAACGTTTATCATCTCCCAATTTTCTATATAATCTGTTCTTAATTAATTCATAATCGTGATGTATTTGTTTCTCATCGTTATTATTCGGGGGTCTTTGCAATATTTGCGTTATTGTCATTAATTTTACATCTTGCATTTGCATTGTTATAAGCCAATCTTCTTCGTTAATCATTAAAATGTTCAAACCAGCTATCTCTGGTTCACTAGCCTCTTCTTGAGGACATCTACTCAATGCGTCAACATGTATATTCCAACAATTTCAAACACCATCTAGCAATTCTGGGTGACATATCTTGTTTCTTTACTGTTTGTTTAATTGAATTGCAATCTGTTATTATTCTAATTTGTTTTCCTAGCACATACACTCTAAATCTCTCTAGACTCTCGACTATAGCAAGCATTTCCAATTCGTAACTATGGTATTTAGATTCGATCTCAGATGTTTGTCTACTATAAAAACATATTGGTTTCCACATACCTTCAGTTTTCTGCATTAATATTCCAGCAACACCTATCTTACTAGCATCAGTATGTACTTCCAGATCAGAACCAGGATTGTATAAAGCCAAAACCGGTCTTTCACATAACCTCCTCTTTAGTAATTCAAAAGCGTTTTCTTGTGCACTTCCCCAAACAAACTTCTCATCTTTTCTGGTTAATATTGTCAACGGTTTAATAACAACGGAAAAGTTCATAATGAATCTTCTAAAAAAACTAGTTAACCCAATAAATTGTCGTACTTCCTGCACTGTTGTCGGTCTCCGAAAATAAGAAACAGCTTCAATTTTCCTAATTCCTGGTCTCAGTCCCTCTTCGCTAATCTCGAACCCAAGGTAGTCAATCTTATTATACAAAAATTTACATTTGCTCATTCTTAATGTGAGTCTAGCTTCTTTCAACACTTTAAGTACGATTTTCAATTTCTCACGACAGTTTCGCTGGCAATCAATATATCATCCATGTACACAAGAGCAATATTTGGTCCTACCCTTCTTAACACTTTACTCATTAAACGGTTGAAAACACTTGGGGCGTTAACAAGTCCAAATGGCATCCTGTTAAACTCGTACAAGCCATCTGTTGTTACAAAAGCTGTCAAATGCCTGCTTTCTTCACTAATCGGTACTTGGTAATATCCATTAGCTAGGTCAAGAGTAGTAAAATATTTCTTACCAGCAAGTTTATCTAGTTGTTCATCTATCAACGGCATTTGTGTATGCTCTTTTCGGGTCACCTCGTTTAGTCGCCTGTAATCAATACATAAACGCTCTCCTCCTGTATTCTTACTCACCAGCACAACAGGACTCGCATACTCAGATGTTGAAGGACTAAGAATACCAGCTTTCAATAATTCACCGACTTTATCGTTGACTATATCTCGCTGACTATATGCTAGCCTATATGGACGACTTGATATTGGTTTTGTATTTGTAACTTCAATTTTCATCTCAAACAAATCCGTGCATCCCAAATCAGAATATTTATCCGCAAACATTTGGTCATGTTCTTCTAATAATTTAACTAACTCCATTTTGTCACTTTCTTGTATTTCTGCATTTACATCAACTTTTTGCTTTTGTACTTTCATCTGAGTTCTTGCTATATCTACTATTTCTTGTTCTGCTACAGCTTGGTTACAACCTTTATTGAAATCTTCATTATCTAAATCGACTTCTACATATTCAATTTCTTTAGTTTTCTGTTCTTCAATCTGACTTATCGTCAAAGTATTATATACCCTTATAACACGGTTATTAGGATTATCTAAAACACTTCTTCCAATTATTATTGGTTCATTCTGGGTCGAATCAGGTACAACAAGTACTTCAGATGTCATCTCTATTCCATCTATTACTATTTCAACATTGGATTCTCCTATTGGTCGACATTTCCCTCCCCCAAATCCTGTCAGTCTTACAATAGAGAGTTTATAATGTAATTTTAATTCATCTGCTTCCTGTTGGCGTATTGTAACTACATCACTACCAAGATCGATAAATGCTACAATGTCGGTTTTATTAATCTGTACAATTTTATGATATTCATCTCTACATGTATATTGTTCTACTTTATTTACTCGCCTTGGTGTAGTACAATCCTTCGCAATATGCCCGTCTCTATTGCATTTGAAACATTTTCTTTGTTTTGGTTTGCTGCAATTTGTCGCCATATGACCAGTTTCACCACAATTGTAACACCTTCTTTCATTCCGAGAAGCACTGACTGACTTATCACCTTGTGGATCATGGAATGTATCTCGTTGAGTATTTCCCCTTAGATCGGACATATTTTTCATGGTTGCTTCATAATCTTTTATTTTTGATAATAAATCTTGAGTATCACATGGTGTACTAATAGCTAATAACTTCCCAAGTTCTCTATCAGGTATTCCCATTATGATATATTTTACCAACGATTTTTCATTTATCTCACCCTTATTTCCAATAGCTTTCATGAAATATACATAATTCTCGTATGATTCATCAGGTTTCTTTTTCTTTGTTGATAATTCAAAATGAATATCAACGGCAGTAGGAAAATCAGCAACGACCAATTTTTTGAACTCAACCCAACTTGATATCCGGTCTTGTGCTCCATTAAACCATAATTGTGCAGCGCCTTTTAGTTTAGACAGTAAGGTATCATCTTCCCAATGAAACACCTGTGCCATATTTTCGACTTTTTTAATCCATTGTTTCGCCGTCAGTGAATGTAATTTTCCAGGGTCAAACTCAGGTAAAACTTGATTTCCAGAATTATAAAAGTAATTTACGCTTCGTCCGGAATCGTTTAATTTTCTTTCTCTTTCCATCAAATCTCGTTCCCTCTTTAACAATTCTCGTTCTTGTTGCGGCAATCTTCTTTCTCTATCGATAGACGTTTTATCTTCAACATTGAAATCTCGTATTGTTGAACAACCAAATTCGCCTGTCACGTCCCCCGTTTCTCCGTATTCACTCATTTGTTCTTTCTTTTTTTTTTTAAACACCACGTATAAAGTATTTAACCGACGCAACACCTGTAATCTTTCTCGAATATACTATGACGTCACCACAATCCGTTAAAGTAGCGTCCACACTCGTTTCCAGAATCGTCCACGTTTTTATTGTTTTTCTTTTTACTAACTGGTTTGATTTATTTATCGCACCGCTGCTCTGTTAGATATCACTTTATTAACAATATTCTCAATAAACTACAAGTCATCAATTTATAACAAACGAAATAACTTCCAACGCCTCACACATTCGGCTCTCTAACTCAACTCTGACTCTCTTACTAAACTAATGCCCTTAACCGTCCTTCCCACTCCCTACTCTCTCTCTTCTTCATCTCTTTCTCTCTCTTAGCAGTATCGATCTTCACAAATGGCAAATTTTTTTTCAGTGCACTCATTTTCTACTGCCTCATCCTTGTCCAAATGTATTGTCACCCTAAAATATGCTAAAGCTAAGGTTTGTTCCAGTTTCATCGTTTCAGTTTTAAATGTTAATCAAAAATCTGTATTACAGCTTAAACGATGTTTTATTTTAAATGTTTTTCAGTATCGGTGCTACACGTGTTTCGCCTAAATAGGAATGAATCTGTAGCTGTACTGACATCGTGCCTGTAGATGCCTATTTAGGCGAAACACGTGTACAACCGATACTAAAAAACATTTAAAATAAAACATCGTTTAAGCTGTAATACAGATTTTTGATTAACATCTAAAATATGCTATTTATGATTTTACTATCGACTTCTAAAACCACTTATGCATTAACTTAGTGGAGCTACTTCCTGTAGTAAATTTATTGTATACCTAATAGCATCAAGGACCAAAGTGTTTTCACATCTTAATTTTTCCCTTAATATACTTAGCTGAATGTTATCTTCGACTGCATCCTCATTATGTTGATTAAAATCTGAGAGGATGTTTCTAAAGACGTAACATTTAGGAGATAAAAATGTTCATGTCGCCTACAAATCATGTAATATAATTTTGAAACATAATCAGCCTTATTAAACAAATGGCAGATAATCAAACGTGAGTCGTTTCTTCGAAATTTTTAATCTAGGAGTAGTTTTTTCTGCTAATGATACATAAGTTTTGTTAGGCAATACAATCCTGTCTCATCAGCTTTATAAATCTGATGTCGCTTTAGGTCATGCTCTTGAATCAGACGTTTTAGATCCTCTTTAAAAGGTTTTACTGCATCTGGGTTAGCCGATAATTTCTTCCCAGCGATTTTCAAAAACCTTAAGCCACAACGCAAATCAAAAATATCTTATAAATAACATAAAAAAATAAAATAGGGTATTTTTCAGGTTGTCATGGCGACCCCGCTGTAATGAAAATAAAGATTAAGAGAAAAGAACTATTTATAGTGTTAATAAATAAACAGTTTTATAAGTTGTCGTTATTAAAGTGTAATGAATAATTATTATAGTATACAGGGTGTATCAGGTATAAGTAGAAAAAAATTGAGGGGTTATAGGGGCTCCTCTTTCTGAATAAAAAATTCTTATAACACAATATCCCATTCTTTGTCCTTCCTAAGATATGATAAAGTGAAGGGTTTACATGTTTGAGTACTACAGTTTAATGAATTATACTAAGCAGGCTTTTCTTTGCAATTTGTAATTTGTTTCTAGTTTTGTAATTTTGTTGTTTTTAATACAATAAGCAAGTTTATTTATTAAAACCTAAATTTTTGTAAATTTTCAGATTAAAGAGTGATAAAACAGAAGTGATAAATTTATCCGTATAAAGTAAACAACTTCTAAAAAAATATCTCAAAAATTACTTTTATGCGTCAAATTATAGCTATATACATAAGCAAAGCCTATAGCTAAGTATAATTATACAGCAGTACTTAAACATTCAAACCTTTAACATTATCGCATCATATCTTAAGAATGGCAAAGAATGGGACGTTGTGTTATAAGAATTTTTTATTCACAAAAAGGGGACCTATAACCCCTAAAATTTTTTCTACTTATACCTGATACACCCTGTATATTGGAGAATTTTAGCGTTAGTGAACTTTCTGAAAATTGTACAAAACAAATAAAACTTGTGGTCAAAGTGTTTTTGACGAAATGGCAAGGTTGTAATTACATGTATGAGCGTTTTAACAACAAGCATATGAAATGGCTATCAGAGCTTGCAGCAACAGCACCAAAATGTTCAAAGCAAAAGAGGCGAGACAGGCCAAGAAACTTATTCGAAGAGAATTCTGAACGCAGTAAGCAACGACATGTGAACCAATTGTGTCAAATCTCTATTCAGAAACACTGTGCTTGGCTGCAGAATCAAGCTTGGTGATATCAGGCAAAAGAACTGCAGCCTAGGTTGTGAAATTAGCAATACAATCTTCGCCCAACACATTAACAAAAATGAAAAAGGTGCATGATACGTCATCCTCTGCTAATATAAGACCCAACAGCCCTGAAGAAGCTCTCTCTTATAGTGGATCTTGAGTTGACAAAAGAGGATTATACAACGATGTGACTTGGAGCAAAAGAAAGAGGGACTTTTTTATCTCTCATATCATGTGATCATAGAGACAAAGAGGAAGTGTTATTCAACAAATATTATGATAACTTAGAACGCGGTTGTGGTGTCAGTGATAGATCGTCTTATACATACTACGCTACGTTTAGCACAAGTGCAGGCTGATGTAATAGTTCAAAACATTTCGGAGGACTGTGATACTATCGAAGTTTATTATAAATGGGGCTTAGATGGCAGCGGTGGACACAATATTTACAAACAAAATTTCGCCAATAATTCAGAATATGCGAATTCGATCATTTTATGTACGATCGTGTCACTACTAATTAGAGATGTGTAACACTGTGCTGCGCGGCGCAATTGAGTTAACTCAATACAGTGTGTTACGTGCGCTGATACCCAACTTTAAAATGAGTTAACTCAATTGCGCCACCGTTGCCGTAGAAGCGCACGCTGGTGTGGCTAAGGATATAGGCGCAACACACTCGTAGACCCAAAGCAGTTTAACGCACAACTGCTATGGCGCAAACGGCATAAGACTTAGGGCTGCTATTTTCAAATATCAAGCAAATATAATGGCGATATTGTACAAAACGCGTCATGTACTCCTTATATTCACGTTCTGTACAGCGCCACCGAAACATATACCATTTTGCGGAGTTTAACAGGGCTAAAAATATGATAGATCTGTCAAATAGTTATAGAAGGTTTACAGATATGTAGGTGAAAATACCAGCCCTTAATCACGTATAAAACCTGAATTTGCTAAAACTTAATACGCGTACTAATGAATCATATTTAATGTTTTCAATTAAACAACATGTATAACATGGAAAACGTATATTCAATAATACATAGGAGGTGTGTACATGTGCAATAATACATGTCTGTGTACAAGAGAACGAGACAGCAGCAATTTATAGCATATAAATTGGAGTTACAGAAGTGGCAAGCAAGGGGCGAAAATGATAAAGAAAAAGTAAAGGAAAGAAAAAAATCAAATAGCGGCCGAATTTTATAAAGAATTGGGCCAAAACAATGTGGAGGCAATAGTAACGACGGAAACACAGCGCTGAGATTTTTTAAGAATTCTTTGCTTGTTTCCCAAATAAAAGGAATCGATAAAGAATTAATACGAAAATTTGCAAATACACTTTCCATCATTTCTTGTGGGCACTACGTTAAAGAAAATGTATTGAAAAACTATTGCTTTGAAACAGCACAAATCGCTTTATGGTTGCTACAAAATGAGTGCCACTGTTCACAAATTATTAATACATGGAGTTGACATCATAAAATCTTTCCCTTTGCCAGTGGGTCAACTATCAGAAAACATAATTGAGACAGGCCATAAGGGGTATAAAAAATTAAGATAATATTATTCCCGAAAAACTTCAAGGATCAACATCAATACTGATCTATCTTCGGACCTTATTGTGACAAATAATCGAAAAAAAACTAAAAAAAGGAAAACCCAAGGTAATGGTGATTAGGAGTCTAATGATGATGAGGATGTGCATACAAAATAATGTTGTACATTATCTACTTATGTTACTAATTCAAACTATACAGGGTGTTAATGAATGATGTGCAAATACTTCAGGGGGTACGGGTGAAAAAACACGTCATTTTCGATATACAGGTGACCATTCAGGGTAACTATGTATCTATTTTTTACCTGCATACATTCTGATAACCTTTAAAATCTCTGTGATTTTCTATAACTGTTAGTGTTTTGCATTATTCTCGAATTTGTCATCGTTTTCGAGTTACAAATTTGCAAAAATAGCGATTAATGCGAACCAAAGATACATGCACTGAAAGAAATAGATTGTACGAATCGTATTATAGAAAAAATATTATACATGCAACAATTCATTGTGTTATATTGATTATATTTATTGTACTGAATACAATCTCGTCTCGCTGTCACTTTTCGTAGTAAAGTATTATACCTTATACAGAGCGTTCAACAATGATTGTGAGGTGTGAATTTTCCGCTTTTGCGTTTAATTTTTAAGGCTGGTATAAATTTATGTTTAAAATTTATCAATGTGTAACTTTTACAATTAACAAAATTTAAAAATGTGTATTAAACCAATTGATATTTATTCACATTTTGTTATAATAAATGTTGAAATTTGTTAACTCGAAAGCAATTAAAACATACCACGCCACTGATTGTTAAAAATATATCGAAAACACCAGCTGGCACCAACGTTGTTTGTCAAATGTTACTAAAAGTCAAGCGCGCCAAATTCAAACACCTTACAATCATTGTTGAACACTCTGTAGTATATTTTTAGTGCATAGTACAATCCATTTCTCGCAGTGTGAAGATTTTTATCTATTTTTGCAAATAACTCGAAAACGGTGTTAAATTCGAGAATAATCCAAAACACCAAAAAGGCGAATAAAAGGACAGGCAGTTGGAATATGATATCAGAATTTGTACAGGGTACTCAAAACGAAAAGGTCCCGGTACGTATATGGGTCGGAGACTAAAAAAATGAACACGTGTGTATTGCCATAGACGGTCTAAAAGTCTCTTTTTGTCTAAGAGACAAAAGATGTATCAAATTTGAAACAATTATTTCAGAAGATACTGAAGAAAAACTCAAAATTCGAAAAAATAATTGAAACTTTTTCACCCTGTATATCGAAAATAACGGGTTTGAGACCATTTGTATATTGACATTTTTTTCATATTTTGCCCATTAGTACCACCTCCTAAAACATCTGCACATCATTCATTAACACGCTAATAAACAAATTGACATGAAATTGTTTTCTTTTTAAATTAGAACATATTAGAGGGTTTAGAGTGTAGATCCATGTTGCAAGTGAATTATTTAAAAAATAAAACGAAAAACTTCTTAACTTGCTATATTTAGGCTCACTTTTACCACCTCTTGATAAATTTAAACGATAGATAAATTGGTGCTCTTAGGTCCATTACTACCATCTTTTAGTTAAATTTATCTTATAGATAAACCCATCTACTAGCCAATCAGAGCGCTTAAAATAGCCGTAACCGTGGTAATAATGCCTTAGATAGCTTAACCAGAAGATGGTAGTAATGGACCTTAGCCAATGAGAGCGCTTAAAACCGCTGTAACCATGGTAATTATCTATCGGTTAAATTTATCTAGAGGTGGTAAAAGTGGGCCTTAATAAATTTGAAGTCAAACTAGTTTCGGGGCTAGCCCCATCCTCAGTGACAATGTCAATAGAAGACTAATATTGTAAACTGAAGATCATCAAAAAGGCAATTGAATGCATGTATAAAGCTGAAGGCGATATAATGTGTCTCGTTTCTTCACGTCTCTTTAAAGGTTCAACATGGTTTTTGATTATTTTTCAACAAGCGTTTATAATAACTTGCTTTTTTGCTGTCGCCATTTTAATCATTTTGCTGTACATGTTTAACACCGCATTATATCGCCTTCAGCTTTATACATGCAATTCAATTGCCTTTTTGATGATCGTCAGTTTACAATATTAGTCTTCTATTGACATTGTCACTGAGGATGGGGCTAGCCCCGAAACTAGTTTGACTTCAAATTTATTAAATATAACAAGTTAAGAAGTTTTTCGTTTTATTTTTTATATTAGAGGGTGTTTTTTTAAGCCAGATAGAACTTACAAAAAGGGTTAACTGTCAAACGAACTGTCATACTGCGGTCACTTTTTGATATTTATAATCAATATACTCCGGCAAGTTATCATGAATAGATTGACGCTTGAACAACGCTACCAAATCATCCAGATTTACTTTGAAAATTAGTCATCAATTCGCACAACTTATAGACGACTTCGTGATTTGTATGGCGTACATTCGTACATCGTTCATCTGAGCAAGCCATCCGTCGAACTGTGGATAGATTTCATACCACATACTCTCTAAATGATGCAATAACGCCAACACGTCGAAGGAATGTGAATACTGAAGAGAATATCGCCGCTGTAAACGAAAGTGTGGAAGAAAATACAAATTTATCAATTCTTCGTCGGTCACAGGAATTATGGTACTGTCTGTCCATTACGTGGAAAATTTCGCCCAAAGATCTTGGCCTACACCCGTTTAAGATCCAGCTGATGCAGGAATTAAAGCCACAAGACCATCATATGCGTCGTTCTTTCGCCGATTACGATCCAAACCAGCTGGAAACAGATCCGATGTTTTATGACAAAATGAGCCATCAGCGATGTGGCTCATTTTTGGCTTAAGGGGTTTGTTAATAAATAAAATTACTGCATATGGAGTGAAAGCAATCCACAACAGATCCTACAGACTCCAGAAAACATCCAGAAAAAATGCATCGTTTGGTGTGGTTTCCACACTGGTGGCATTATTGAACCTTATTTCTTCAAAAATGAAGTCGGAGCTCGTTATGGTCAATAGAGATCGTTACCGCACCATGATCAATGAGTTTTTGATTGAAAATATGGATGACATTGATCCGGGCGAGAAGTGGTTTCAACAGAAGAGAAATGGACCTGTCAATTGACCTTCAAGGTCGTGCGATTTGACACTTCTCGATTATATCCTGTGGGGCCACGTGAAGTCATTGGTTTATACTGATAAACCAGCAACAATTGACGACTTGAATGCTAACATTTTTTTTTGTTATTCGTGATATATGACCAGCAATGCTCGAAAATGCGGCCCAAAATTAGACGTCTAGAATGCGCTTCGTCAAGAACAGCCGCGGTGCCCATATGCCCGAAATCGAAATTGATCTTTCGAACAAAAAAATTTTTTGCATTAAAATTTAATTTTTTGTGTTATCTTTGTCAATTTAAAGTTCTATCGGGCTTAAAAAAACACCCAGTATTAAGCACCTGATATCAACTAATTCTAATTAGGTATTTTTCTGAAAGATAATTATGAAATAGGCTCCACATAAGCATTCAACCAACACTGACCATGAAAGTATCAATATTCAATTATTTTGATAATGAACTCTTTTCTCTTTCTTTAAAAAACCAATTGTACAATTTCTCTTCTAAAAGTGGAAATGCAGACTTTTTCAAGATAATCTTTTTTGATAGTTTTGGCGTTTTATCGACAATAAGTTTTTAATTTTTTTTTTACCACAAATTGTTGATTTTGAAACTCCGTATTTATCAGATAACGTCGTGACTGACATTCCTCTTTTACCTTCATCGATTATATTGGCTTTTTCTCTTATACTCAAAAATTTCTTTAATTTCTCCATCTTGTTCTAAGCGTAATACAACGTGCTGTGAATGCACGTTGCATTTATATATCGGAGGCACATTCACAGCAACCTTTATACACACGACATGTTGAATGTGCTTCAAAGTACAAAATAAGAGATTTCCCCGAGCGGTATATAAGTAAAAACCCTGACAGAAAGGCACAATACACTTGTTCGCACCATCGAAGGTCCACACTGTTCACACTATACGGCGTTCAATGTAAATAATTTCGTCTTCACACCATCGGCAGGTGCTCATTACCGAATGTTCGCATCATCGCGAGTGTACAGGTGTCCCAAATTCGTTGTCTGCATAGACTATCTCCGAAGCTAAAAGAGAACGTATTTTACATGTCATGATTTCGTTTTTCGAGAAACTGCTAATGCCGAAAACTCCGATTAGTTATCGTCTTTTGCTTTCGCCATATAAAAAGTTGCCCATGCAATGTTTTCATTATAATACTCAATTTTTGGTAATAATAAGTGAAATATTGTCGTTTTCGCAAATTTTTCAGTTTTTGCAGATAGGGCGAAAACAAAAAACTATAGCTTATGTTCGAATTATCTCTTTTTAATAAATACAAAAAATAAATAAATAAAAGAGATAGACAAAAAGTAGTTTACATGTCATGATCTCGTTTTTCGAGAAGCTAATGCCGAAAACTCCGAAAAAAATTAAAAAAATAATTCTTTTAATAAATTTTTTTTAGCCTAGTATGGAAACAATATTCGTAACGCTCTTCCATGAATTTCGAGAGACTTTAGCACCGATTTTACTAGAAATGATCCGCGAAACAAACTGCATGGTTTCCCCTGATGATATGGCGGGAATTTTAAAGAAAGACGCCGTTTACAATGCCGTCGGTTTAGCAGCATATGACATGTATGATGAGGTATATTAATTTTAAAAAAAAACATGAATAAAAATCATTTATAAATAAATCTTATTAGGTGGACTTTGACCAATGGTTCATGAACACATTAACCGAAGAATTAAAAGTAAAGGATAACAATTATCGTGTAATCCGGCGTAGAGTTACCTCGTTAATTGGAAATTGGACGGGAATTAAATTATCACCTGAACTCCGACCCGCTTTATATAATTGTGTAACAAATCTTTTAGAATCTGATGAGGATATGGCAGTTAGATTAACCGCTTCGACCGCTTTGAGACACGCAATAGATGACTTTGAGTTTAATTCCGAACAATTTCGACCGTATTTAGATAGATCCTTCAATTTACTTTTTTGTTTATTAAAAGAAGCTAAAGAATGCGAAACGAAAATGCACGTTTTAAATGTAATGACTTTAATGGTTGAGAGAGTTGGACAAACAATCAGTCCGCATACAGCGGCACTTATTCATTTCTTGCCACTTTTATGGACGGAATCCGAAGATCATAACATGTTGAGGGTAGCAATTGTAGCAACTTTGGTACAATTAGTTCGCGCTTTAGGACACGTTAGCGCCGAATTAAACCCGTTTTTGCTTCCGGTCATTCAATTAGGAACGGATGTTACTCAAGGAGCTATTGTGTATCTTTTAGAGGATAGTTTGGAATTATGGTTAACAGTTTTAGAGAACTCCCCAGTTATGACGAACGAGTTTATGCGATTATTCGATAACATGCCTGGTTTATTGGAGTATTCTTCCGAAAATTTACGACTTTGTTTAATTATTTGCGCCGCACATATGCTTTTAGATCCTGAAAATGTAATGAGAACACAAGGAGTGGAAATTATTAAGATTTGCGATGGAATGATGGCCGATATGAGAAATGAGGGGCTTATTATGTTAACAAGATTAGTGGATACCTTTATAAGGGCCAATCCGGAAATTGGGTGTGAAACTGTTAAAAGCATTTTACCTAGGATATTTGAGTAAGTGTTACTAAATTTGTTTAATGGGAATGTAACTATTTTTTTGTTGTTAGATCTGTTTATAAAGATAACGATGTTTACGTTATAATGTCTTTAAACTTTTGCATACTCTCTCGAGTTTTAATATCATCCCCTTCGATTTTCCGCGAGGTTCTTTTAATCATAGCTGGACGACATAACTGTTCGGAACAGGATGTTTTAGCAACAATATTAGATGTTTGGATCCGCAAAATGCGCAATGTTTCGCAACAAGAACAAAGAAAATTACTTTGTAAGTAAATACGAATATTCTTGGTATAATGGACCTCGTTAAAACGGACTTTGAATGTAATGGACAAAATATTTTTAAGTCACACGGTTAATATTATCTATTTAATAAATTAGTATATTTAAATATAAATGTTAGAATTCATAGATAGCCTCGAACTCGGGTTATTCCCCAAATTCGTTTATGAATATGAAATAGATAAACAAATATTCCCTTAGTTGTTTATACGATGTATAAAAATCAAGGATGGTACTTCTAGTTTTAATTGTTATTCAGCGTTTAATTGTTGTATATTTATATTCAACTAAAACAAGAAATAACACTATACATAGAACTAGAGACATTCGGGTTTAGCCGTCTTAAGAAACGAATGGCTAAACCAGAATGTTTCTAATTGTAGATCTAATGTACAGTTCTACTTTTACAGTAGCACTGTCAATAAGACCTAGAACTAGAATCATTCGGGTTTAACTGTACGTCTCATAAGACGGCTAAACATGATTATAGTTCTAGGTCCTGTGTTAGTTCTAGTGCAAAACTATAACTAATACTAGACCTACAAACATTCGGGTTTAGCCGCACGTCTCTCAAGACGGCTGAACACGAATGATTCTAATTCTACGTCTAGTGTTAGTTCTACTGACAGTGCTAGTGCAAAACTACAACTAAAAACATTCGGATTTAACCGCACGTCTCTCAAGACGGCTAAACCCGAATGATTCTAGTTCTAGATCTAATGACAGTTGTAATGCAAAACTAGAACTAACACTAGACGGCTAAACCCGAATGAATAGTGTTAGTTTTAGTTTTACAGTAGTACTATCACTAAGACCTAGAACTAGAATCATTCGTGTTTAGCCGTACGTCTCAAGACGGCTAAACACGTATGATTCTAGTTCTAGGTCTTGTGTTAGTTCTGGTGACAGTACTAGTGCAAAACTAGAACTAACACTAGATCTAGAAACATTCGGGTTTAGCCGCACGTCTCTCAAGACGGCTAAATCCGAATGATTCTAGTTCTAAGTCTGGTGTTAGTTCTACTGACAGTGCTAGTGCAAAACTAGAACTAACACTAGACCTAGAATTAGAAACATTCGGGTATAGCCACACGTCTCTCAAGATGGCTAAACCCGAATGATTCTAGTTCTAGGTCTAGTGTAAGTTCTAGTGAAAGTTGTAATGCAAAACTAAAACTAACACTGGACTTAGAAGAGACTTAGAATTTTTCGAGTTCTAAGTCTAGCGTTAGTTCTACTGACAGTGTTAGTGGAATACAAGAGCTAACACTAGAACTAGAGACATTCGGGTTTAGCCGTCTTAAGAGACCCACGGCAACAAGCAAGTTATTTATTGTTTTATCTCCTAAACGAGATCTAAATTTTGAGGTTAATAAATCTGCTGAAGAGAAGCACCGTTCCGATTTCACACTTATTAGTGGAATAGTTTTCAAACATTCAAAAGCAAATTGAAAATTTTTACCTATACTACCGCCATTATTAAATATATCAATTTCCTGGATTAATGTATTGTTTGATGTTTATGAGATTGTTGTTTGTTTAGAGCAGAATGAAATTTTTCTTTCAGTGTCTGATTCGTTTCCTGCCGTTGAAACACCGCAATTAGTAAGTCACCTTCATCATTTTCAAACATCTTTTGTTCATCTTTTGATGTTAAACGTAATATAAGTTTCTCTACTTCGCTGGCAATCATTTGATCATTTTTACCCCTTTTGAGATAACTTAACACATTCGCATCAGGCTATTTTTCGTAAAATTTACCTATAAATCGGGGTATTTTAATGAATAATTTTGTTATGATAACTAGATGTTTCTCACATTACAAACAGAATTTAACGTTTAATAACTTGTTTAAAAATATTTTATTGAAATTTTCAAAATTTGTACATAACTATTAGAATTTTTTTTAGTCTTTAGGTTCAGTTTTTAATCGAGAAACTTTACTAGGATGTCATACTTGCCAAAATAATACAAGTTTTTTTATATAAACATAGGATCGCAACTCTTTTGAATTCGAGCTATGAGCTGTCAAAGTTGAGCCAAAAATTTATATTTTATCTTTTATTTCGGGTATAAGTAAATCGTATTTCTCTATCGAATAATAAAAACCGGATTATCTTGAAAACGATAAACTTTAGCGCATTTTGATAAGAGTACCCTTTTTGCTTAAAAAGTATAGAGAATAAGGATTTTTATTCAAAAAGTATACTGTCAGAAAAGTTATTGTTATTTACGGATTAAGTAAAGAATACGTTACAGAGCGCATCTACCCGCTATAGTAAAACGGACTTCATAATCGTCTTTCTTATGCCAAAAAACCTCCGTATACAAAATTTGAAAAGAATCGGTTGAAATACACGTGTAATATTAAATAAAAATCAATTTAAAAATTTAATTTGAACACCTGTATCTCCAAAACAAAGCGTTTGTCGACCTATGTTTATATGAAGTTTTTGTGTTAATTTTAAAAGATCTATCGACTGTTAAAGTCTAGCTACATAAACCTGAAACACCCTGTATATCTTTTGTTTTTCCATTTTATTTTCTGGTTTGTACTATTTGAGCGAATGAATTGTACTTATCATTTTTATCTCTCTTTTATCCTTAAATATCAACAGTAGCCATTTTTCATTTATTCGGCGAAATACTGTGTCACCTTTTCTCATTTTTTTTATGTCATTTTGTAAACTTATTGGTAATCCCTGATCGTTCCGCAAACTCTAGTTTTATGTTGTAATAATAATTCTGCATTTTGGACATTATTATAATAATTGTCTTGGTATAAGTAATGCCACTTTCCTAATACTGGATGCAAAACTGACAACATGTAATTTCTTGTAATTTTTTACCTTTTGCGCAGTATATTTCTAGATTTATTAGATATCCAGATTTACTTTCGCATACAGCCCGTACAATCAACCCATATTTTATAATCTTAGCCGGATTATACGTTCTAAACGATAGCCTTCCTCTCCAAGGAATCAAATCGTGTGCGAGTCATAATTTTTGCAAATATTGATGTTTCAAAGGATCTTTTGCCTAATAATCTTGTAATTTACTTTTTTTACCTTGTGGTGAGGCCGCTTCGGAACGGTCACGATCTTTGGTAATACCGCTGCCACCAGAAACAGTATTTCGTGCTTCCTAACTCTTAGTCTGAAGGACCCCTAATTGATCTTAGCAAATTAATCAAAACTAAATGACAAGCGCGCGGTCACTATTTCAGAACCGTGGGTTCTTGCACTAAGGCTCTGTCAGGAAAAGGGGAAAATCAAAAGACAAGTGTTCTAACCACACTTAAACTATATTAACAAAATAATAAGAAATAATTGACAATGAACAAAATGAACCTTAAAATCTACCTACGTTTATTTATGACCCGACGTTACTTAACCCCGACAGCTAATTCTCGTTGACAGATAAGTGATAACGGAAACTGACAAATTGACTTACTCAGGACTTGTATTCCGATTTGGTGGTATACCGATGGATCGCAACCCTGGATCCTTTTTGGTGGCTTCTCGAAATTTAACCGGGAAGGTTCCGATACCACTTTCGCACCAAATCCTCAGTAGAAACACAATTTCCGACACGACACGGATGCCCGAAATGCAAAGAATGTTTACAATTGAAACTAAGTCACAGTTCTCGATATGCGACGACACTTAGAATTGGCGTTAAAGCGAATTCTAAGTTGCTATCTAACGGAGCGTTGACGACGCTTCGACTCAAAAATCTCTTAGGTTCGTTGTGATTCTAATTGATTCTCATGTGATTGTTATGTGATTTTTGATTGTCCAGAAAAAGGTCCTACAAGCTCTTAAGTAACCTCGGGTGTTGGAGGGGTGCAAAAACCTTCTTGAGGCGTTCCTATCGCCTGGATGTTTTCGACACTTGGGCCAATTCAAAACACGGGGCAGATGTTTTACAATAATTTTCTGAACCAATGAGGGAACTTGGGGAAGGGAACAATTTTTGTACAACGGGGCCAGAAGATAACATCCGCCACTAGCTAATCCCAAAAATCATCACGTAAATCCCAAACTCTGGGAGCCATCAGACTTTACGTTTTCTAACGTCTATTTTATTCCCGAATTATTACAACCTGTCCCATTAAAATTACCAGTCCACTTTAAAGCATTTTTATAAACTTTATATATTTCTTATATATGTCTTTCATGACACAGGTACAAGAAGAAGTCATCATTAAAAAATAACTCATCGATGTTTTCGGGGTTTTCTTCAATCGCTAGACCAGGATTTCCTTCAAATGATTCTAACTGTGGTGGTATATCAATATCACCCCATACATCAGTAGTGTATCAACGTCTGATTCACTATCGGTATTTTCATCCTCCTCTGATTCACCATTACTATTATCTCATCCTCTTCTGATTCAGAAGAAGTATTAGTTTCTGTTTCAGATAAAATAGGTTTACATTTTTTTCTCATAGCTACGATATCACTATTATCATCACAATCACTTGGAAAATCTGATAATTCATCATTAATTTCGTCACTTTTGTTTTCAATTTCATGTAATTTTGAAGCAGCTTTGAGTCGATCGCCAACAAAATCATGAATCTGAAATATCTATATCTAGGCCTCAGAGCTAAAAAAAAAGGAAGGTTAGTTTTAAAATGTAAAAAAAGATTTTAAACCCTTTGGTCGATCTTGGCAAGACATTAATATAAAAAGTCGATCTTGATCAAAAATTGGTGGACACCACTGATATAGAAGAATTAATGGTTCTCCTTTCTCTTATGCGTGTTCTAAACGCATTAAATAAATCTTGATCTAAAACTGATGGACACTTATCTATATCTCATTTATCATAAATTGTAAAGCTATATCTGCTTTTCCTAGTGTAATACTCCGCTGACATCAAGCTTGTATAGTCAGCTTTGCCGGTTCCAATATTGTTACTAACGCTTTAATAAGTTCGTATTATGAAACTACAAGAAAGGACTCTTTTATGTCAACCATTGCTTTACATATCCATTTTTCTGAAAATTTCTGTTCTTATCATTTCTGTAAACCATGTGCTAAACATAATTGATGGCTTCGTGTAATTAGGCGTCCCAATTTTTTTTATTACATCAGCTCCGTCTGTAGTAACTGCAACTACATCTTGGATAAACTTAATCCAAATTCATTTAATCGCGCCTGTACCATGAAAATACATTCTTCACCGGTATGAATGTGTAATTTTTATGACACCAATGTTCCAAAACATTGTACCATCATGTACATTAATGTTCATAAAACGTTTATTAGAAATGGACATTAAATGTAAGACTAAATTTTATTCCATTTTCCTTTTGTTTATTTATGGATTGAATAATATGTGCGCGAATTTTTTCATAAGAATTTAGTACACGACTTCTAATAGTGTTTGAAGAAGTTGGCAATACAAATTCTCGACCTTGCAGAGATTCTCATAAATCCATGGATGTAATGAAAACAGAAAACGACAACCCATCTAATGATGTCATTCTAGCGAAAACTGCATCAAGTATTTTTTCAGTTTTTATCAAATAGTAATCTGTTAATTTTATTTGTTTAGAGGGCTATAATGTACCTAAAGTACTAGGTGCATTTAAAGTTGCAAGACAAGCTCGTTCTTTTCGTTGCTCTTTAATGTTTATTTTGCGTATTATCCTTTGTTTTCAGAATAGTAAAACATTTTTTACATTTTGCCGTTTCACCGTGATCAGCACCAGTTAGAAATTACCTGTAATTTGATGTATGGATACCAATGTAATACCAAATAATGCTAGAAGTTGATACTGGTTGAATTCCTTATTGTCAAAATCGCGTGATTGCCCATGAACACTTATTCTCTGTTCGTCTATTTTCCTAGACAATAAAAAAAAACAACTACCGAACCTATAAATAACCTTGTCCAGCTCGGGGAAGTACACAAATATTGAGGGAAAGGTAATGTCGAATGCGTGCTTGCAGTATCAACCGATCGAGTCTTATTCTTCAAAAAATAGTAAATTAATGACATAAACAAAATCCCGAAATTATAATCGATTAATAATTTTCGGGATTGCAATACCTATTCTAGAACTAGATCCATTCGTCTGAAAACGCAAAGCTAAACCCGAAACTTTTTAGGTTTAGTGTTAGTTCTAATTTTAATTGTTATTCAGCGATGACGTCACGAATGGGCCTTCGAGCTGTTTTTGGGATGTAGCAGTTCTTTTAGATTCTACCGTCCTTGATATAAATATAAAGCTGGCCGAATTTGTGTGCATAAAATTATTCATATAACAGACTTTTCGCTATAACGGACACTTTCTTCCCCATATTAATCCGTTTTAACGAGGATTTACTGTATTTTATTAAAATATATTTATTAAATATTTTTTATTTAGCATTAGCTTTATCCAATTTATTAACATCACAAAGCAATCCAGTTTTGGAACGTTTTAATGGAATCATGTTAAACATTTTGGAGACATTAAATGATATAACTAAATACGATGATAATGGAACCTCTTCCGATTCGTTATTGATGCCGAATCTTGGCGAAGAACCGAGTGCGGATCCTCAAGATCAGTATCAATTTCAATTTCAGGGTTATTATCCAGATGATCGTGAATACGAAACGGATCATGAACATAGGAAAAATCAGCTGTTAAAAATCGATCCGATACATACAGTTTGTCTTCGAGATTACCTTCAATTGCAAATCGTTGAATTGCGAAATCAAATCGGACCGGTTAATTACCAACAATTGTTGCAAACGTTAGAGGCGGATACTCTTCAACAATTAAACAGTTTTGTAACCATGTAAAAAGGTGAATGTAAATTGAAAATTAAAATATTAATTAAAGTTTAATTCAAAGAAAATAATAATAAATGATTTAAAATGGAGTACTATAATAAACATAGTAGAAACAAATATAAACAATATAAAGTAAAAAAAAAACAAATATGAACAGTGTGGATTTTGATGAATACATAAAAATTAAAAACAATGTAAGTATTAGGGAGATAATATAAAATTGGAGTGGAAGGAAAAATGTTTCGCGGGAGACGGAAATGAATTGTGCCTCATTATTAATTTTTTTTATAATAAACAATCATGTTATTAATGTAACATTTATTGTAATAGATTTAAATGTGAATCGATTAATTTTAATTAATTGCGCATGTTTTTAACAAAGTTATTTTTTTGTTATAATAAAATTATATAAATATTTAGTTTTTCTTTTACAATGAAATCCTAAAAATTTGATCTTGATAGATATTACAGAAAAACGACGATAGTTTTAGTCAAATTCCGCACCAAATTAGTTTACAACCCGACTAAAATACCTATTTTAAATTCCACTGTTTTTTTAGCAGATTTCATGATTTCTACAAACTTTTTACTTATTCCATAATTAAGGAAACACAAGTAAGACTATAAATAAAAAGAAACAAGATGTAACTCATCGGAAATAATGCTCTGGAAGCTGCATCAATATCATTTAACGTTTCGTGATCATCAAACATCCAAGCTTTCATTTTAATGATAGCGTTCGGTTTATCGAATTTCTCAACCTGCAAATAAATTAATTAATGATTTGTAGAGATTTAGTCTTCGAGCGAGCGGGCAGTCATAAAATTTATGACAATTTGTGCATTTTTGGCAAAATACGTTATAAAACACAAAAAATTTACACATTAATTGCTGATTTATAAGGCCGTATTTATATTATGAGATGTATTAAGGGATATAAATGTATTATAAACATATTTTGAGTCATACATGAAGGTTTCGGATAGTTGGCACATTTTTGAAAAATACAGATCCGTAAAGGAATCCAAATAATGAATCATTTAGACGACAGTACAATCAACTTAAAAACAAGTTAACACGTGATATTCAGAAACACAAAAGAGAATATATAAACAACATAATAAATAAAAGCAAAAACTCAACAAAGGCACTGTGGACTTGTATTAATGATATTTGTAACAAAAAGAAAACTGAGACCAAAATAACACGTATTCACGTACAGGCTGAGGTAGTGAATGGAGATAAGAAGATAGCCGACGAATTCAGTAACTATTTTAGTGGATTGGGAATAGAGTACATCACATATGTACAAAGTTCAATGTACCTCTCAGAAACAGACGAGTTGGAGGTTGCTGAAGTCATTAAAAGTCTAAAACTAGGGAAAGCTCCTGGTTTCGATGAAATAAGGGCAGAAACTCTAATGAAAGTCACAGATATCATTGCGTCTCCACTATCTGCAATTATAAATATGTGTTTTGGTGATGTTTACTTTTCAAAGGCATTAAAAATTGGAGTAATATAGCCAATATTTAAGGATGGTGACATACATCTGACTAAAAATTATCGACCAATAACATTAAGTGTAAACTTGTGAAGTTTTTTGATAAAAATAATGCGATTTCACCTAATCAATTTGGCTTTAAAGAAGGAAAATCGACAGAGGACGCAATGTGTGCCTTAACCCGGGAAATATATGAAGTTATGGATGAGAAAATTCCTGCAATGTGCATATTTGTCGATCTATCAAAAGTGTTTGACACGGTTTCTCATGAAATATTGCTAAAAAAGCTATACGCATACGGGATCACAGGTCACGTGTACGATATACTTAAAAACTATTTAACAGACCGCGAACAAACAGTTAACATAAATTGGGAAACCTTGTTGTTGATCTGGAAACTTTTATTCCACAAGCGTCATCAGTAAAATATTTAGACATAGTTATTTATCAACATTTACGCTGGAATTTATAGGCTGATAACATTGTCAAGAAAATCAGAGGACTAACAAGCAGATTTAGGTACCTGTCACAGCTTTTGGATAAAAGACACCTGAAAGTTGTTTACTACTCCCTTTTGCAATCACCTATATCATATGCTGTTTTGGGTTGGGGAGGGGTAACCGACACTCATTTGGAAAAAATTAATAAAGTACAGAAATCGATATTAAGAATAATGTACAACAAAAATATAACATCACCTTCAAATGAGATATATAACATAAGCCAGGTGTTAGACACAAGGCAAATATATAGCCAGAAAGTATTAATGGATCATTCCTATGATACAAGAAACAGGAACATAACTGCAAAACTTCCAAAATGTAATAAAAGAATAGGACAGCGTAGCCTAAATTATATAGCCCAAAGCTGTACCCCCAGAAATAGGAAGATTATTGCATTCTAACCTGAAAGACGCCATAGTAAAAAAACAAATAAAACACTGGATATCCCACAAGGGACGATGGTTTTTTTTCTGAAATGATCAGCACCTAATTCAATTCAATGAGCCCAAAGATTACGATAAATATACCGACCAAGACTGCACCAATGAAGTGCTTCAGTGGAAAATTTCTACTATACATATGTTTATTCAGGAATTATTATTACTTTTTGCTTGTAACTTTTACATGAAATGTATATTTTTCTTTATATTCTTTGTGTATTTTGTATTCATACTATTGAATAAACATTATTATTATTATTATTAATGACAATTTTGTCGGAATCGAAATTTTTAAATTTTTACTATTAATATAAGATAACACTATGTTGCATATTCTATTTGAACTAACACTAGACCTAGAACTAGAAACATTCAGCAGCTTTATACTAGCACTATCACTAGAACTAATACAAGACCTACAATCATTTGGGTTTAGCCGTATTGAGAGACGTGCGGCTAAATCCAAATGTTTCTAGTTCTCGGTCTAGTGTTAGTTCTTGTATTACACTAGCATTATCACTTGAACTAACACAAGACCTAGAACTAAAATCATTCGGGTTTATAAGTTTCGAGAGACGTGCGGCTAAACCCAAATGTTTCTAGTTCTAATGTTAATTCTAGTGATAATGATAGGTGGCGCTAGTTGGAATAAGAAATCACTATGTTGCATATTTTTATTGAACTAAAACTAGAACTAACATTAAATCTAGAACTAAAACGTTTCGGGTTTAGCCATGCGTCTTCAGAGTCTTTAGAGACGTGCGGCTAAACCCAAATGATTCTAGTAGTTCTAGGTATAGTGTTAGTTCTACATAGCAACACTGCTAGTGTAAAACTAGAACTAACACTATACCTAGAACTAGAAATATTCAGGTTTAGCCGTGCGTCTGAAAACTTAGGGTGCGTTTACGTTGGAGCTGAGATAAACGATACTAGCAAAATAACGAAATTGTTGTCATAGTTTTATATGCAAGTGTTTATATTGGAGCGACGAATTGTCACAAGCTTGACACCCGACTAACGATAAGAGCTACGCTAATTGTATTTCCTATTTTCTTTGCTATTATCAGGTGTGGTCGGCATGGATATCGACTGTTTAATTAGTGAAATTTTTGTTAGATCCCCCTTGTGGGACCAAAAAGATAAAAATTACCACAACAGATCTGTTCTGACAAATCGTTTTCAATTCATTTTGCGCAGCTCTTATCGCTGCTCTCATTGTTGTTCTTATTGTTTATCGCAGCTATAATATATAAACACCTGCATATAAAACTATGACAACAATTTCGTTGTTTTGGTAGTATCGTCGCTATTATCGTTTATCGCAGCTCCAACGTAAACACACCCTAAATCCGAAACATTCTAGTTCTAGGTCTAGTGTTAGTTCTAGTTTTAATTGATATCCAGCTAGATTCTTGTATATTTTTATTGATGTACGCACGGCTAAACCCGAAACTTTTTAGTTCTAGGTCTAGTGTTAGTTCTAGTTTTAATTGCTATCCAACTAGATTCGTGTATATTTTTATTGAAGTACTTGAAAGGTTAATTAATGAAGAAAAATATATGATATGAAAACTTGTTCTTGCAACAAAAACCACTTTTGACAGGCTGCTAGTGAATATGAAAAGCCCTTTTACATAAGTCGAATGAAATCTACTTTGAGGACATAAGTTCTAAGAATTAGTTTTGGAGTTTGTTTCATAAAGAAATTGAGGAAATTGGACATACACGTGATCATCCGAAAAGTAGTCGCCATCATGTATCAGACGAAACAACAGCAAACGTTTTATGATCTGTGATTGAAGAAAGAAAAATGGCATCTTATAAAGTACCATTTGTTCAAGAATTGAACTAAACTTGGTTATTGGATCGATTAAATGATAAGCCAGAATTTTGTAAACAAATCATTTTTTCTTACAAAGGCAAATTTCTATTTAAATGGTACAGTCAACAGACAGAACTGCAGATATTAGTCGGACGAAAATCCTCATTGAAAGATGGAGACACGTACACTGTATCCTCAAAAAGTTAATGTATGGGCAGAAATTTCCAATGATCTATGAGTACTAGGCAATTTTGAAATTAAAATTAATTCTGGAATTAGCCAGACGCTTTCCATATGATATGAATCCTCGTCTCGTACACAGACTGCTTTGGTTTCAACAAGATAGAGCCTATAGCAGTGGTGTCCATAATGTCGATCGCCAACAAAATCATGAATCTGAAATATCTATATCTGGGCCTCTGAGCCAAAAAAGGAAGGTTAGTTTTAAAATATAAAACTTGCGGCTAAAGCCGAATGTTTCTAGTTCTAGGTCTAGTGTTAGTTCTAATTTTGCACTAGCACTGTCAGTAGAACTAACACTAAACTTAGAACTAGAATCATTCGGGTTTAGTCATCTTGAGAGACGTGCGGCTAAAGCCGAATGTTTCTAGTTCTGGGTCTAGTGTTAGTTCTAGTTTTGCACGAGCACTGTCAGTAGAACTAACACTAGACTTAGAACTAGAGTCGTTCGGGTTTAGCCGTCTTGAGAGACGTGCGGCTAAATCCGAATGGTTCTAGTTCTAGTGTTGGTTCTAGTTTTACACTAGCACTGTCAGTAGAACTAACACTAGACTTAGAACTAGAATCATTCGGGTTTAGCCGTCTTGAGAGACGTGCGGCCAAATCCGAATGGTTCTAGTTCTAGGTCTAGTGTTAGTTCTAGTTTTACAATAGCACTATCACTAGAATTAACACAAGACCCAGAACTAGAATCATTCGGGTTTAGCCGTCTTGCGAGACGTGCGGCTAAAGCCGAATGTTTCTAGTTCTGGGTCTAGTGTTAGTTCTAGTTTTGCACTAGCACTGTCAGTAGAACTAACACTAGACTTAGAACTAGAATCATTCGGGTTTAGCCGTCTGGAGAGACGTGTGGCTAAATCTGAATGGTTCCAGTTCTAGGTCTAGTGTTAGCTATAGTTTTATACTAGCACTATCACTAGAACTAACACAAGACCGAGAACTAGAATCATTCGGGTTTAGCCGTCTTGATAAGACGTGCGTTTAAATTCGAATGTTTCTAGTTCTAGTGTTGGTTCTAGTTTTGCACTAGCACTGTCAGTAGAACTAACACTAGACTTAAAACTGGAATCATTCGGGTTTAGCCGTCTTGAGAGACATGCGGCTAAATCCGAATGGTTCTAGTTCTAGGTCTAGTGTTAGTTCTAGTTTTACAGTAGCACTATCACTAGAACTAACACAAGACCCAGAACTAGAATCATTCGGGTTTAGCCGTCTTGAGAGACGTGCGGCTAAAGCCGAATGTTTCTAGTTCTGGGTCTAGTGTTAGTTCTAGTTTTGCACTAGCACTGTCAGTAGAATTAACACTAGACTTAGAACTAGAATCATTCGGGTTTAGCCGTCTTGAGAGACGTGCGGCTAACGCCGAATGTTTCTAGTTCTGGGTCTAGTGTTAGTTCTAGTTTTGCACTAGCACTGTCAGTAGAACTAACACTAGACTTAGAACTAGAATCATTCGGGTTTAGCCGTCTGGAGAGACGTGCGGCTAAATTCGAATGTTTCTAGTTCTAGTGTTGGTTCTAGTTTTACACTAGCACTGTCAGTAGAACTAAGACTAGACTTAGAACTAGAATCATTCGGGTTTAGCCGTCTTGAGAGACGTGCGGCTAACGCTGAATGTTTCTAGTTCTGGGTCTAGTGTTAGTTCTAGTTTTGCACTAGCACTGTCAGTAGAACTAACACTAGACTTAGAACTAGAATCATTCGGGTTTAGCCGTCTTGAGAGACGTGCGGCTAACGCCAAATGTTTCTAGTTCTGGGTCTAGTGTTAGTTCTAGTTTTGCACTAGCACTGTCAGTAGAACTAACACTAGACTTAGAACTAGAATCATTCGGGTTTAGCCGTCTGGAGAGACGTGCGGCTAAATTCGAATGTTTCTAGTTCTAGTGTTGGTTCTAGTTTTACACTAGCACTGTCAGTAGAACTAAGACTAAACTTAGAACTAGAATCTAGAGTTTGTTTTATTTAAATTGACTTAGAACTAGAATCATTCGGGTTTAGCCGTCTTAAGAGACGTGCGGCTAACGCCGAATGTTTCTAGTTCTGGGTCTAGTGTTAGTTCTAGTTTTGCACTAGCACTGTCAGTAGAACTAACACTAGACTTAGAACTAGAATCATTCGGGTTTAGCCGTCTTGAGAGACGTGCGGCTAAATTCGAATGTTTCCAGTTGTAGTGTTGGTTCTAGTTTTACAGTAGCACTATCACTAGAACTAACACAAGACCAAGAACTAGAATCATTCGGGTTTAGCCGTCTTGAGAGACGTACGGCTAAATCCGAATGTTTCTAGTTCTTGGTCTAGTGTTAGTTCTAGTTTTACACTAGCACTATCACTACAACTAACACAATACCTAGAACTACAATCATTTGGATTTAGCCGTCTTGAGAGACGCACGGCTAAACCTGAAAGTTTCTAGTTCTAGTGTCTATCCTTGTGGGATATTTTTATTGAACGAAAAGTAGAACTAACACTGGACCCAGAATTGCCTGGAACAATGCCTGTACTAGTAAGCTATGTTGCATTTTATGTGGGACAGTGCAAGTGCACTGTAGTTTCGTAACTATGGTTATTGCATTCATATATTGTGACTTATATGAAATTCCAGGTATGTAGTTTGAAAATGTTAGATTTAAAAAATTTATCGATTTCAAATACGGACGTGATGTCATAAAATGTATAACTCGTGTTATGAAATCGGTCGCGCCCGCTCGAAGGTTAATGTAAATAAATAGTACATATAAATAGTAAATATCGACCTGTTCTACATCATCCTTTGCAACAGATTCTTGAGTTTCAAGTTTTCTAGTTGATTTGACTTCAGTTACATGAACAAAAATCGTTTCTAATAAAGCACAAAAAATAAACGTTAAAGTCATTCCGGTGAAAATGTCGATTGCTTTTGTATATGGCACTTTTGGCATATTCGAATTTACATAGGATACTTGAAGAGATGTCGATAAAAGAACTCCAATCCCTAAAACTCAAATTAATCAAATTTTATTGTTGATTTAATAGAAATTTTTTCACCTATTAAAACTCTGGCTGTAATTAATTTCGGGTTTAACCAAAACGGAAAGCACGATACAATGAAAGCCATCCCGCAAGGAATATAAACTTGAACCAGATAATATCCCGTTCTTCTTGCGAATTTGAAATAGAGCGTTAATCTTGAATATTCACCGGATTCCATGGCGATCAAACCTCTATCGGTCCAGAAGCGTTCAACTGTGAATAATGGAATTAACATATCATCGCCCAGAGTTACCGGAGTGCTCTCGTTAGTCCATTCTAAACTAATATCGTCCGCCTTATATCTATCTAGAATTAATTAAGAAGAAAGTTTAAATATATATTTTTTTTTAATTAAGAATTTAAATCTTACAACTTTCTATTGTTAACGGACATACTTGGGAATCCATGGGGTACAACGCAAAAAACATTTTGCATCTTAAAACCAAACTAACTCTGTTTAATTAAAAAAAATAATAAAAACTTAAAATAAAATGTATCTAAGCAAAACCTTGCGCTTGTTAAGACGGTTCCATCTCTATAAATTTTCCTGAAACTGTTCGATTCCATTAAATCGTGCGTCCGACTCGAATGTTCGTTCGTAAAGAACAAATCGGGCATCCAAATTTGTCGGATCTCGTTTAAAACGATGTATTTGATGTTATTTGCGGTGTTGTTAAATTCTAGGCGTTCGTCTTTCCATTTCTGACGGACGTAGAATTCCAATGAAAACATCTTAAACGAAATAAGAATGTTTAAATTTCAATTTTATAAACATTTTCTCATTCAACGCACCATATTTTTATCGTCCACGTTTGTTATTGATAAAATATGCATGCTAACTTGTACTGTTGTTGGACTATCTAAATTAAAAGAGCAATCCACTCTTAATATGTAATTAATTACGTAACTTAATAAACTTACCCTCTTCGTTTAATATTCCAGGTTTAATTTGCCCGTCGTATCTATCTGGATTAAGCAAGTTATTCAGTATAGCCTTCTTCTGCTTGAGTAAACTAGCACTTGCACGACCACGTGGCGACGACGCTCTGCAAACACCAAAACGAGAAGTTATTAATTTTCAAGCGTCTGAGGAGAACTTGAAATTGCAAAACTTTACATCAAAAGCAGCACCACCATCAATGTTACCAACGCCCTTGAAGAGACAGTGAGAAACGATGATTTCAATTGCATCTTCTAAAATTGATTAATAATTCACAAAAAGAAGTGAAGATTCCCTCAGATTCAGATTATAACTGAACTGAGTTAAAGGTTTTTTGGGGTCATCCAAAATTGGTCTTGACGGGAAATTAACAATAAACTCAGAGAGATGTTGGCGTTGGTTAAGGTTTATTGAAGTAACAAGTTAAGTGGTGTTACTTTGAATAAACGAATTATGCCTTTATGCTTTAAATAAAAAGAACGATAATACGTAAAAATGTTAGAGACACTCTGAATTAGGTACTTTCCGTTAGGACGAAGTTCTTAGGGAAAGTTTCGTACACGTGTCGGGTCGAATCACCAAAGCAAATACGAGACTTTAAATATCTTAGCGTCAGTGGTAAACTTTAGGAAACTGCTTAAAGCTTAAAGTAGGGCCAAAGAAGAAAGGTAAGTTTTATAACACCTGCGAACATTTCTTGTTGTTTATCTCGTCTTGAATCTCAACTTGATCTTTTAAGATGCTTTTAATTAATTAAAATTTACAAAGTAATAGTTAGAGCAATCAACAGTAACTTTATTATATACTATTTATTGCTGCTACAAAAACTGTTACTAAAATCCTTTGTGAAGGCATTGATGAAAAGAGTTGAAATGTCTGCATATTTAAGCTAGTTTGTTTAATGAAGAACATACTATAAGTACGAAGGCTTTCACGGCCGATATTAATTAAACTAAAACTAGCAGTATCACAAGAACTAACACTAAACCTAGAATCTTTCGGGTTAAGCCGTGCGTTTTTTGAAAAAATGTTTGACGTTTCGGATGCCATGTTGCAACTTTCTTCAGAAACAAGTTCGAAGTGACGAATTCGTTTTAAAATTTGACAATAAATACATGAAAAGGTAATTAACAACTAATTATTGTCTAATTGTCAACTAAGTTGTTTTGTCAAATCCGGGTGGAGAAGGCTTCGTTGAGTTCACCAACATCTGCCATGTGCGGTTGAGTTCCCAGCCATCTTCTCTATTCATGTTATTCCCATGTCGATGAATCTCTATCGCCTCTTTCGTCAATCTTTGGAAGTAATGTCCGTTTCTTGCTAGCACTTTGGTTTTTTCGAACTCTATGCTGTGTCCTCCTTTGTGGCAATGCTCTGCGACTGCAGTTTGTTGGATCTTCCTTAGTCGGACGTCTTCTTCGTGTTTCTTGATGCGGCACTCGATGTTACGTCCAGTTTGGCCAACATAATATTTCCCGCAACTGCAAGATAGCCGGTAGACTCCAGCTCCCTTTAATTGGGTTTGTCTTTGGCTATCGGAAGAGCGTTTTGTATTTTGCTGACCGTACCGTATCGTACCACGATATCATTCTTCTTCAGACGCCTCGCAATTCGCTCCGTCACACCTGAAACATAAGGAAGGCAGATAAAACCGGCTGGTGTCGTACTTACCGAGTCATCCTTCTGTTTGTGTGGTTTGGTGGATCGTCGGATATCTCTCATCGTGTAGCCGTTCTTCTGCAGCACATCTTCCAGGAATCTTTCTTCTTTTCTTAGGTTCTCTTTATCGCATATCCTCTCTGCTCGCTGGAATGAGGCTTGAATCACGGACCTCTTCTGTTGTGGGTGGTGGTGGGATGAAGCCTGCAGGTACCTATTCGTATGTGTCTTCTTTCGATATACTCCCAGTTCCATGCCCCCATCTGTCTTCCTAATGACTAACACATTCAGGAATGGCAACTGTTTTGCATTTTCTGTTTCCATGGTAAATTTTATCATGGGGTGCTGTGAATTGAGGTGGTCTCGAAATTCCTGGAGTTGCTCTTTTCCATGTTGCCAGATCACGAAAGTGTCATCGACGTAACGAAGCCATAGCTTCGGTTTCCAAGGACTCTTCTTTAGCGCCTCCTCTTCAAACATCTCCATGTAAAAATTGGCTATCACAGGAGACAGAGGTGATCCCATGGCTGCTCCTTCGCATTGCTCGTAGAATTCCCCCTTCCAGCTGAAATATGTCGACGATAGGCAGTATTCCACTAGTCCTGGGACATACTTGGGCAAACCCTCCGGGATGAGTTTCTGGCGAAGACCATCCACGGCATCCTTGATTGGTACTCTGGTGAATAGAGATTCCACGTCAAAACTTACCAGCATATCCTGAGGGTCTAGCTTCATACTCCTAATTGATTCTACAAAATGTGTGGAATCTCTGACATATGACTCTGTTTTACCTGTAAAAGGAGACAGAATCTTGGAAAGGTGTTTTGCTAGTTGATAGGTGGGAGAATTTATGGCACTGACAATAGGGCGTAGTGGGACGTCTGGTTTATGGATTTTGGGTAATCCATATATCCTTGGTGGTACTGGAGCCTGTACGAATAAGCTTTTTTGTTGATCTGCTGGGATGTCTGTGGATTTTACCAGTTCTTTCATCAAGAACATACTATATTTTCAGAAATAATGATTAGGTGTTGTTGGAAAAAAAGTCAAGGAAAGAAATAGAAAGTTCATTTTATGAAAAAACAAATTTTATATATAGGTGTTCATAAATTCATTTTTCAGTATCATACAAAATAATCAGAAATGACACTGATGTCGGTTCCTTTGATGTTGGAGGAACCGCATTTTTTAACCTCGATTTAAATTTTTCCATTTTTAAGAAGTGAAACCAACGAACTTTGCCAGGTCTCTCGCGTCGCTTTTCTCTCTCAAAAGAGAGAGAGGGCGAAGGTTGCCAGATCATTGAGGGAACTAAAGGCATATCAATAATAACAAGGTGTCCCCAGTGTCCTTTCTAGTTATTTTGATATAGCCACAGAATAACCAGAAATGATACTCACGTCGATTCGTTTGATGTTGTTGGCATCTCGTTTTTTAATACGAAGAGACAACTTAAACAGAAACAACTTAATTTACCATGAATAGGAGCAATACCTTGCTTCGTATTGAATATTCTGAATACTGTCACAAAAGCACAAGTATTTTACAAAGCACACAGGGAAATCAAGAAAAATGAATTTCGATGGGTGAATGGTAATCAGATAAACTTATTGGGAAGTTGCAAACATATTACAGTTTAGCCATTAAGGGAAATGGTGCTTAAATTGGGAAAAAAGAGGATAATAAGAAGTCCAAATATTCTGCATAGTTGTATAGAAAAGTCTTTTCGTCTTTAACGAAAAGTTGTTAATAGCAGCGTTAACAAAACAAATTGTGAAATATCTCAGAAACACTTCTGAGAAAATTCTGTTTAAGTATTTGTTTATTATAAGTTTTGAGTGGATTATTGTGAAAACACTCAAAAAAAGGTATAGTATAAGTATTTATATGTTGATACAAATTTTATCTGGCGCAACTATTTGTTTTTGAAACACTTGAAAGGTTAACTTTTTTTTGAGATATATGTATTTTTTTGAACCACCGTTTATAAGAATGCCAGAAACTTCTAAAACTCATCAGTCACCAGGGCAGATTATTACATCCAACAAGGTAAGTGAAATATCAATTTTTATAAAAAATAAAATCATCTTTCTAAATTTAAATCGTGTCTTCTTCATAGATGAAATTAATTTTGTTTTTTTTCGCCGTTGTGGCTGCTATATCGGCCATACCAACGGCCAACGGAGATCTTCAATCCGATCTCGAATATATTGTTTCGAAAATTCCATTAGCTGAAATCAGAGCTCTTGCTCGTAGATACGCCGCAACTGATGCTGAATTCCAAGAAGTAGTCAGATATTTGCAGGGACCAGAATTTTCCAGTTTAGTTGACGCCGTCGCTAAACATGAGAGGTGGCAAAAATTCAAAGCACACCTGGCGGATGCTGGAGTTGATATTGACGGAGTCATGCAATACATTTACGACCTTTTAGCTGATGTTATCCTTCCCAAAAACGCGAACCAGCGTAACGTAAAGGGTTTCCTTGATGAAGTTCGTGCAATTATTGATGTTAATGCTATTGCCGACGCTATCGATGAAAAAAAATATAGCAGTGTAGATTTCGGTAAATGCTTCTACAAAATTAGTATGGCACATTGGCTATGGGAAGGTATCTGGGCAATGGATGAAGTTAAACAAATCAGAGGACGTCTCCTTGAGTTGGGTATTAATCTTGATGCCGTTGGTGGAATTCAAAATTATTATTGGATTCTTGAGTGGGAGATAATACAATCCTTCTCTTAGTCTCGAAAGTCTTCGTACAGGCCAGAATTTCGTATTTATGAACAAAATAAACGTTTATTTATAACTGTTATGAAACATTTTACGTATTTTCAAGGATTAATAATGATTTAAAATTAAAATATATGCTTCTAGTAAGAATTAAAAAAGATAACAAAAATAAATTACTTTTTTTTGGTCACACGAAAGTGTTCATGAATTATAATAATAAAGTAACTCAAAAAGAATTCTATTAAATAAATAACTAGTACCGTGACAGTCCACTTTCTTCTCCTTCTGATACTAAGTTTTCAGTAACATAATGATAATAATAATAACCTTTATTGTGCACCATATAACTTAAATACAGTATGTCCCCGGAGTATTTGCATGTTTTATGACGTAAATTTTACCTTTTAAATGTCTCCAAAAGAAATAATCCAACGATTGGGAAATGCAGTGTCTAGATTGTCTTGACTAATCTGGAAAGCGTCTGACTAATTCCAGAATTAAGTGTGGCTAGAAAAGTCATCACTTACACATCCGTGGACCAGGCAATTCAAACGTTTAAGCCGTTCAAATCGCCTGGAGAAGACAATATCTTTCCTGCTTTGTTACAGCAGCGGAGGTCTTTGTTGTTGCCAATTTTGGTAAAAATTTTCAGAGTTAGTGTCGCCTGGAAATATGTGCCGGCAGAATGGACTAAGGTACGGGTATCTTACATACCCAAAGCGGGCCGTTCGGTCCCTACTTCTAATGCCTTTCGACCCATCAGCCTATCGTCATTTCTGCTGAAAACCCTTGAAAAAGTTCTGGAACGGTATATCCGTACGGTGCCATTGGTATCTGGTCCACTGAGTCGCCACCAGTATGCTTATCAAGCGGGAAAATCAGCAGAATTGGCTCTACACAACTTAGTTGGTAGAGTATCCAGGACGCTGCAGGATAAAGAAATCTTGGTTTGTGCGTTTCTGGATATAGAGGGAGCGTTCAACAACGCAATACCACAATCTCTTGAAAGAGCTGCTCTTGACAGGGGAGTGGAAGCAACTATAGCGGGTTGGATCCGCAATATGGTAGATAGTAGAATAGTTTCTACTTCACTCCACGGTGATACGATACGCTTCAGGCCGGGAGGTGGCTGCCCGCAGGGAGGGGTGTTATCTCCCCTGCTTTGGTCCCTCCTAGTTGACGATCTGATTGCGATAGTCGAAGCCGTTGGTGTGGAAATACAAGCTTATGCTGATGACATTGTCGTTATGGTCAAAGGAACCTGTTTGCCGAGGATATCTAAAGTCCTCCAGATGACCGTAGATACCATTTGCGCTTGGTGTAAGGGAGAGAACCTCTCAATAAACCCGCAAAAGACAATTGTTGTGCCCTTCACCAGGAAGCGAAAGTTGGATGGACTTATCCGCCCAACTATCCAAGGTGAAGAAATTCCTTTCTCAAAGGAAGTCAAATATCTAGGAGTAATCCTAGACAAAACCCTGTCATGGAATGGACATTTGCAGGAAGTTTTGCACAAAGCTAGACTATCCTTGTGGACTTGTCGCAGTCTTTGTTGAAAAAATTGGGGTCTTACCCCTGAAAGACTGTTCTGGCTCTATGTGACTGTCGTTAGACCTATGATCACATACGGAGCAGCAGCCTGGTATAGGAAAGTCCGACAGACTTCAGTTATCAGTAAACTTTCACGAATTCAACGAGTAGCTGGATTGGCAATCTCTGGTGCGATAGGCACAACGCCAACTCTAGCAATGGAGGTTCTGCTTGGCCTATCTCCTCTGCATTTGCATATAGAAAAAGTGGCTAGAACAACCATTTACAGATTTAAGCAATATGCTCAAAACTGTTCCGACATGTCCTACCAATGGGCTGCGGAAGACATTATAAGCACCGATACTGTGCTATCAATGCCGTCAGATTTGGCGGTATCACTATCAGTGATTAATGCTCGATACCAGATTGTACTGCCTGAGCGGCAGTCCTGGATCGAAAATGAAAATTCTCTGGATCGGGCAGACATTTGCTTGTACACAGATGGATCAAAAAGGGGTAGGAGCAGGAGTATACTACCAGACACCTCGAATTAAGCAAGCCTACAGCCTGGGTACGTACTGTACTGAAAGTATTTGCTATTGACATGGGTGCTAAAATCTTTCTTGAAAGAGGGGTGAAGAACATGACAGTACGAATTTTCTCAGCCGCTCTCCAGGCGCTGCAAGCCGTGAAAACAGTGTCGGCTCTGGTTAATGATTGTAAGAGAACATTAAACACACTGAGTTGTGATAACAGTCACTCTGGGGTTGCTGGCAATGAAGCGGCAGATAAGCTAGCACGGGATGGCAGCGCTGAAGCGTTTGTGGGGCCGGAACCAGCAGTTGGTGTATCATTTGCGATGGCCAAATATAGGATTGGACTGTGGGCTGAAGAGAGACTTCGCCTACTGTGGACCAGTTCTCCTGGAATGAGACCCGGGAATATTTTAGGACTTGCCCGTAGTAGCATAAAAGTTCTAATGGGTGTTTTTACTGGGCACTGCCGATTAAAAGCACACCTCAACTTGTTGGGTTTAGCCGACGATGTTGAATGCCGACTATGTGCGGAGGAAGCAGAGACGGTTGAGCATGTTTTATGCCACTGCCCTGCCGTTAACCGTATCAGATTCTCGATTTTTTGGTCGCAGTTTATCTCCTCAAAAGATCTGAATGACCTTTCGCCGAGCAAGGTATTAATGTTCGTTAAGAGCATTGGACTGCACGGTGAAATTTGATAACGATATCTATCGGGGTACAATAGATCCTTAGGGTCGCGGTGCAAGGTTGGTTGGTCCGCCTACCCGATATGTATTCTATGTAATGTAATGTAATGTAATTCCAGAATTAATTTTAATTTCAAAATTTCCCAGAATGATCTATGAGTAGATTGGAAATTCTTGCCCATAATAATAATAATAATAATAATAACAACGGCTATATAATCGTATGTGTTTTGTGATTTGACCACTCGGTGATACGGAACCACAATATTTTCTTTGTATCAGGTGTTGTGTTCGTGATTGTCTGCGTTTTTCAACATCAAATCTTTATTATTATGAGTATACTCTAGACAGGAGCGTATAAAACAGCACGGCAAGGTAAGTATTTTTAATTTTTTAAATTGGGTTCTACAACTCTTTTGATTTTTTAGTCCTGCCAGTAACCGAACTGCCTTTCTTTGCATAACGAAAATGGCTTCCATCTCTCTAGATGCACCCCACGTAATGATCCCAAAGCTTCTAGTATTAGTTCTAATTTTAGTTATATTTAAGATTGTTTTGTAAACCATTGATGTAATTGTGAAAGTTATGTAAGGATTCCTCATTCCCTTTCCATACACAAAAGACGTCATCCACATACCAAGCCCAACAGCCAATATTGTTGACGTAAGGATTAGCTTCATTCATGATGAAATTCTTTTCAAGGTGATCCAAAAATATATCCGCCAGAATCCAGATAATGGCATTCCCATGGGTAACCAAATAAAATTCTCCTTCAAAGCTGCATTGATTTTGTTTTACTATGTGCTTAAGAATGTAATTCAGATGTTTTACATTATTTTGGTTATCAAAATGTGAATCAAACATCTTTGAAATTATTTCAAGAGTATATTCAACTGGGACATTTGGGTAGAGGTTTGTTACATCAAACGATATTAAGAGGCAATTGTGAATTTTGAAATTTTTGGTCAAATTTATGAATTGATTTGAATTCCTTATGGAATGAGAAGGTACAAAATCAATGCTCTTAAACATTGATCATAAATTTGACTAGACCTTGAATCGGTGAGTTCTTAAACGAGGTGATAGGCCTAATGGGCATGTCTGGTTTGTGTAATTTTGGGAGGGAGTAAACTTTTATTGTTTCAAACATTTTGACTGTACGTATTTAAAAATCAGTTCAGTAGATTATAAATATATTTTATCTACGACTGTTTGGATAAGTCATCATTACCGCACTCATTTGAGTTGATTTGAGTTACGTAATGAAGTTCATTACCGCACTGGTTTCATTACGTAACGCATTTTTAGCCTAATCAGAACAGACTTAATTTATTGAAACGAGCAACAATACAAAAGAAAAAGTGCTATCTACTTACAGAGAAACAATACTATTTATTATAAACATTAATTGTTATGTTTTTACATTTCGAAACACTTATTCCAGATGAGTAAACATGTTGTTGAAACTGACAATTCAAAATTGTCAACAATCATTTCAAAATATTTTTATAAATGACAGATAGACTTTTTTAAAGAAATTGATTTTTTAGTAATTTTTAGCAGTCGTAGATAAAATGTTGTATATCACACGTGGGCTAGAGCATAATTACAGTACTTGTGTGATTACACGACTCGGTCTACGACCTCGTCGTGCAATTCTCCACGCTCGTACTGTAATTATGTTTCTAGCCCACTTGTAATATAAATAACTATTATCTACGACTGCTTGGATAAGGCATCATTACCGCACTCATTTGAGTTGATTTGAGTTACGTAATGAAGTTCATTACCGCACTGGTTTCATTACGTAACGCATTTTTAGCATAATCAGAACAGACTTAATTTATTGAAACGAGCAACAATACAAAAGAAAAAATGCTATCTACTTACAGAGAAATAATACTATTTATTATAAACATTAATTGTTATGTTTTTACATTTCGAAACACTTATTCCAGATGAGTAAACATGTTGTTGAAACTGACATTTCAAAATATTTTTATAAATGTCAAATAGACTTTTTTAAAGAAATTGATTTTTTAGTAATTTTTAGCAGTCGTAGATAAAATGTTGTATATCACACGTGGGCTAGAGAATAATTACAGTACTTGTGTGATTACACGACTCGGTCTACGACCTCGCCGTGCAATTCTCCACACTCGTACTGTAATTATGTTTCTAGCCCACTTGTAATATAAATAACTATTATCTACGACTGCTTGGAGAAGTCATCATTACCGCACTCATTTGAGTTGATTTGAGTTACGTAATGAAGTTCATTACCGCACTGGTTTCATTACGTAACGCATTTTTAGCCTAATCAGAACAGACTTAATTTATTGAAACGAGCAACAATACAAAAGAAAAAGTGCTATCTACTTACAGAGAAACAATACTATTTATTATAAACATTAATTGTTATGGTTTTACATTTCACTCGTACTGTAATTATGTTTCTAGCTCACTTGTAATATAAATAACTATTTTTGTATTCATTTTAACATTTTTCGAACAATTTAGTTTATATTCGTTATTTTGATTTCTTATAGTTCGACTGAAGATGAGGTTTGTACCTCGAATCTAGTTTCGAATAAAATATAATAAAAGCAAGTAAGAGGTTTTTATTCCTTATTTATTTAATTTCTAGTTCTAGGTCTAGTTTTAGTTCTAGTTTTACACTATCACTATCACAAGAAGTAACACAAGACCTAGAACCAGAATCATTCGGGTTTAGCCGTCTTGAAAGACATGCGGGTAAATCCGAATGTTTCTAGTTTTCGGTTTAGTGTTAGTTCTAGTTTTACACTAACACCATCACTGCAACTAATACAAGACCTAGAACTAGAATTATTCGGGTTTAGCCGTCTTGAGAGACGTGCGGCTAAACCCGAATGATTCTAGTGCTCGGTCTAGTGTTAGTTCTAGTTTTACACTTCTACTTTCACTAGAACTAACATTAGATCTAGAACTAGAATCATTCGGTTTTAGGAGTCTTGAGAGACATGCGACTAAACCCGAATGATTCTAGTGCTCGGTCTAGTGTTAGTTTTAATTTTACACAAAATTGGTTTTACACAAAATTATAAAACTCAACAAATTAAAACTGAAAAATTGAATATTTTCGTTTTAACATTCACATTTTATAACTAATGAAACACAACACAATTCGCAACCAATATTCATATACATGTACAGCGTTTAACGAGAGCAAAACTAAAATTTTGCATAAATCGTATCCGTACAAATAAATTACGTGCGACGTTTGTTATCGAAATAGCGCATTTTGCGTCGATGAGGGGCCGCCGAGGGGAACTATTACCCGACTGAAGTAATTAACGGTTAAAATTTTGTAATTTGTAAATTATTTTTGAGCAAACAGGTCGAGCGAATTTACGAGCTAATAAATTTTAACGTTTAATTTGTCCCCATTTCTGCGTGTAATTTCAAATACTTCAACAGCGTCCGGGTACGGAATATGATTACATTTTTGTTTTTAATTTTTGTTATTGAAATGCATTTCAAAATATAAATAATATCGATTTCATTTGAAAAATTGCGACTATTCCTTAAAGTCCTTAAACCCATTTATTACGAATTGTCACGCGAAATGAAAAAGGTAGTAAAAGATTAGAAGAGTTAGATTCGAGAACTTGAAACGTTCTTTGTTAGTTTGAAGAAGAGCATTTGATAGAAAAAAAGTTACCTAAAACCGCAGAGCATCTTCTCGGGTTTTACCTTTTAGTTTTACCGATGAGAGTTTTTCGCGGAGCAATTATCGGATTTGGGATAAAACTCAACATCACTTGAGCAGTTCCTCGCCTTTCGTCTTGTTCGATCGCGAACTTTAATACCTACCCTAAAAAGAAAGCTAAGACAAAGGGCATTGCCGCACCAAAGTTAATGACTTCTTTTTACGCAAGCCAGAACTTACCAAAAGCAAAACCGGAAAATAGTAAAAAGAAATTTCTTTTAGAAAGGTATTTAATTAAATCAAAAAAGAAATGTACATCCATGTTATGTAAAAACAAAAATGATTTAATTACAATTTGAAAAATTCGAGTTTCGATTGAAATAACTCGACAGTAGCCATTGTAAATTGAGGTGGGAATTCGATGGAATGTTAAAACAAGAAATGCAAAAAAAAAAACATAGATCAATAAAAACACGAGCGTGCTGTTGCTATTTTTGTCCACCTTTGCAATTTGTTTGTTAATTACCTACAATGATCGAATAGGATAAATTGAGTTTTCATTGTTTTTTGAATTGGAAGAGAATTTCGAATATTATTTTTGCATTTATGAAAAAATTGTTTTCATTTCCACACAATAACAGTTTTTAAATTGGCAAACCGAAGCTAATTGTTATCAAAACAATAAACACCTATTTATTTAATCAATGGAGCAATTATACTTTACCATTTTTTAATCTTGCTTTTTTTAGCTTTGTAGTATTATCAACGTCGTTTGAAATTAACGAAATTAACGTTAATTCAATTTCAGTTCGTTTTCGTTTATTTATATGGTTTCAAACAGTGGGGTTTTTGGGGTTTCATTTCACGTTTTTGGACGTACAGGTCGTAACGTCAACGTGAATTAAATTTATTTGTTAGTTTAAATTGAAATTAATGGATTTTAGAATTAAATTAAAACAAAAAAAAAGTAGGTCGGTATATGTCGAGTGGGAGACAACAAACCGTTGTGTTTGACAACAAATATCCGCAGGCGGAAATACCGTATAGAATCTCCAATATCTGCTTGTATATCCCACATATTCTTTCAATTTTCAATACATAAAATATCTTTAGAAATAAGAATAACTAAGATATATTATTACAAGAAAATGATATAAGTACATAGTTGTAAGTAAATGTTACAAGTAATTTAAATCGAATTCTTAAGATATTTTTATGAAATATTCGAAATATATAGAAGAAGATGTGTACCTTTTCATGAATCAAACCGCATTTGAAAATCCCTAGTCGTCTTTGAGATAATACTTTTTGAAGTTAACCCAAATTTTTATAACTATAAAATACACAATTTTCGACAATCATTTTTAAAAAAATCGCGAAAGATCGAATTCTTAAGATATCCCAATGAAATATTTGCAACTTATAGAAGAAGATGTATACTTTTTTATGAACCAACCCGCATTTGAAAATTTCTATTCATCTTTGAGATAATACCTTTTGAAATTATCCCAAATTTTTCTGACTTTATGAAATCCACAATTTTCGACATTAATCTTTAAAAAATCGTGAAGAATCGAATTCTTAAGATATCTTAATGAAATATTCGTAATTTATAAAAGAAGATGTGTACTTTTTGATGACCCAACCCGGATTTGAAAATCTCTATTCGTCTTTGAGATAATACCTTTTGAAATTTCCCAAATTTTTCTGACTTTATGAAATCAACAATTTTCGACATTAATCTTTAAAAAATCGCATGCTACAGCCATATATCGAATTCTTAATATGTCGTAATGAAATATTCGCAATATATAAAAGAAGATGTGTACTTTTTCATGAATCAAACCGCATTTGAAAATCGCTATTCATCTTTGAGATAATAATTTTTGAAATTAACCCAAATTTTTCTGACTTTATCAAATCAAGAATTTTCGACATTAATCTTTAAAAAATCGCGAAGAATCGAATTCTTAAGATATCTTAACGAAGTATTCGCAATTTGTAAAAGAAAATGTGTACTTTTTCATGAACCAACCCGCATTTGAAAATCTCTATTCGTCTTTGAGATAATAATTTTTGAAATTTCCCAAATTTTTCTGACTTTATGAAATCAACAACTTTCGACATTAATCTTTAAAAAATCGTGATAAATCGAATTCTTAATATGTCCTAATGAAATATTCGCAATATATAAAAGAAGATGTGTACTTTTTCATGAATCAAACCGCATTTGAAAATCGCTATTCGTTTTTGAGATAATAATTTTTGAAATTAACCCAAATTTTTCTGACTTTATGAAATCAACAATTTTCGACATTAATCTTTAAAAAATCGTGACAAATCGAATTCTTAATATGTCCTAATGAAATATTCGCAATATATAAAAGAAGATGTGTACTTTTTCATGAATCAAACCGCATTGGAAAATCGCTATTCCTTTTTGAGATAATAATTTTTGAAATTAACCCAAATTTTTCTGACTTTACGAAATCAACAATTTTCGGCATTAATCTTTAAAAAATCGCGAAAAATCGAATTCTTAAGATATCCTAACGAAGTATTCGCAATTTGTAAAAGAAGATGTGTATTTTTTTCATGAACCAAACCGCATTTGAAAATCTCTATTCGTCTTTGAGATAATACCTTTTGAAATTTACCCAAGTTTTTGTGACTTTTTGAAGTCAATAATTTTCGACATTAATCTTTAAAAAATCGCGAAGAATCGAATTCTTAAGATATCTTAATGAAATATTCGTAATTTATAAAAGAAGATGTGTACTTTTTGATGACCCAACCCGCATTTGAAAATCTCTATTCGTCTTTGAGATAATAATTTTGAAATTAACCAAAATTTTTCTGACTTTATGAAATCAACAATTTTCGACATTAATCTTTAAAAAATCGTGATAAATCGAATTCTTAATATGTCCTAATGAGATATTTGCAATATATAAAAGAAGATGTATACTTTTTTATGAACCAACCCGCATTTGAAAATTTCTATTCATCTTTGAGATAATACCTTTTGAAATTATCCCAAATTTTTCTGACTTTATGAAATCCACAATTTTCGACATTAATCTTTAAAAAATCGTGAAGAATCGAATTCTTAAGATATCTTAATGAAATATTCGTAATTTATAAAAGAAGATGTGTACTTTTTGATGACCCAACCCGGATTTGAAAATCTCTATTCGTCTTTGAGATAATACCTTTTGAAATTTCCCAAATTTTTCTGACTTTATGAAATCAACAATTTTCGACATTAATCTTTAAAAAATCGCATGCTACAGCCATATATCGAATTCTTAATATGTCGTAATGAAATATTCGCAATATATAAAAGAAGATGTGTACTTTTTCATGAATCAAACCGCATTTGAAAATCGCTATTCATCTTTGAGATAATAATTTTTGAAATTAACCCAAATTTTTCTGACTTTATCAAATCAAGAATTTTCGACATTAATCTTTAAAAAATCGCGAAGAATCGAATTCTTAAGATATCTTAACGAAGTATTCGCAATTTGTAAAAGAAAATGTGTACTTTTTCATGAACCAACCCGCATTTGAAAATCTCTATTCGTCTTTGAGATAATAATTTTTGAAATTTCCCAAATTTTTCTGACTTTATGAAATCAACAACTTTCGACATTAATCTTTAAAAAATCGTGATAAATCGAATTCTTAATATGTCCTAATGAAATATTCGCAATATATAAAAGAAGATGTGTACTTTTTCATGAATCAAACCGCATTTGAAAATCGCTATTCGTTTTTGAGATAATAATTTTTGAAATTAACCCAAATTTTTCTGACTTTATGAAATCAACAATTTTCGACATTAATCTTTAAAAAATCGTGACAAATCGAATTCTTAATATGTCCTAATGAAATATTCGCAATATATAAAAGAAGATGTGTACTTTTTCATGAATCAAACCGCATTGGAAAATCGCTATTCCTTTTTGAGATAATAATTTTTGAAATTAACCCAAATTTTTCTGACTTTACGAAATCAACAATTTTCGGCATTAATCTTTAAAAAATCGCGAAAAATCGAATTCTTAAGATATCCTAACGAAGTATTCGCAATTTGTAAAAGAAGATGTGTATTTTTTTCATGAACCAAACCGCATTTGAAAATCTCTATTCGTCTTTGAGATAATACCTTTTGAAATTTACCCAAGTTTTTGTGACTTTTTGAAGTCAATAATTTTCGACATTAATCTTTAAAAAATCGCGAAGAATCGAATTCTTAAGATATCTTAATGAAATATTCGTAATTTATAAAAGAAGATGTGTACTTTTTGATGACCCAACCCGCATTTGAAAATCTCTATTCGTCTTTGAGATAATAATTTTGAAATTAACCAAAATTTTTCTGACTTTATGAAATCAACAATTTTCGACATTAATCTTTAAAAAATCGTGATAAATCGAATTCTTAATATGTCCTAATGAGATATTTGCAATATATAAAAGAAGATGTATACTTTTTTATGAACCAACCCGCATTTGAAAATTTCTATTCATCTTTGAGATAATACCTTTTGAAATTATCCCAAATTTTTCTGACTTTATGAAATCCACAATTTTCGACATTAATCTTTAAAAAATCGTGAAGAATCGAATTCTTAAGATATCTTAATGAAATATTCGTAATTTATAAAAGAAGATGTGTACTTTTTGATGACCCAACCCGGATTTGAAAATCTCTATTCGTCTTTGAGATAATACCTTTTGAAATTTCCCAAATTTTTCTGACTTTATGAAATCAACAATTTTCGACATTAATCTTTAAAAAATCGCATGCTACAGCCATATATCGAATTCTTAATATGTCGTAATGAAATATTCGCAATATATAAAAGAAGATGTGTACTTTTTCATGAATCAAACCGCATTTGAAAATCGCTATTCATCTTTGAGATAATAATTTTTGAAATTAACCCAAATTTTTCTGACTTTATCAAATCAAGAATTTTCGACATTAATCTTTAAAAAATCGCGAAGAATCGAATTCTTAAGATATCTTAACGAAGTATTCGCAATTTGTAAAAGAAAATGTGTACTTTTTCATGAACCAACCCGCATTTGAAAATCTCTATTCGTCTTTGAGATAATAATTTTTGAAATTTCCCAAATTTTTCTGACTTTATGAAATCAACAACTTTCGACATTAATCTTTAAAAAATCGTGATAAATCGAATTCTTAATATGTCCTAATGAAATATTCGCAATATATAAAAGAAGATGTGTACTTTTTCATGAATCAAACCGCATTTGAAAATCGCTATTCGTTTTTGAGATAATAATTTTTGAAATTAACCCAAATTTTTCTGACTTTATGAAATCAACAATTTTCGACATTAATCTTTAAAAAATCGTGACAAATCGAATTCTTAATATGTCCTAATGAAATATTCGCAATATATAAAAGAAGATGTGTACTTTTTCATGAATCAAACCGCATTGGAAAATCGCTATTCCTTTTTGAGATAATAATTTTTGAAATTAACCCAAATTTTTCTGACTTTACGAAATCAACAATTTTCGGCATTAATCTTTAAAAAATCGCGAAAAATCGAATTCTTAAGATATCCTAACGAAGTATTCGCAATTTGTAAAAGAAGATGTGTATTTTTTTCATGAACCAAACCGCATTTGAAAATCTCTATTCGTCTTTGAGATAATACCTTTTGAAATTTACCCAAGTTTTTGTGACTTTTTGAAGTCAATAATTTTCGACATTAATCTTTAAAAAATCGCGAAGAATCGAATTCTTAAGATATCTTAATGAAATATTCGTAATTTATAAAAGAAGATGTGTACTTTTTGATGACCCAACCCGCATTTGAAAATCTCTATTCGTCTTTGAGATAATAATTTTGAAATTAACCAAAATTTTTCTGACTTTATGAAATCAACAATTTTCGACATTAATCTTTAAAAAATCGTGATAAATCGAATTCTTAATATGTCCTAATGAGATATTTGCAATATATAAAAGAAGATGTATACGTTTTAATGAATCAAACCGCATTTGAAAATCGCTATTCGTCTTTGAGATAATAATTTTTGAAATTAACCTAAATTTTTCTGACTTTATAAAATCAAAAATTTTCGACATTAATCTTTAAAAAATCGCGAAGAATCGAATTTTTAAGATATCTTAATGAAATATTCGCAATTTATAAAAGAAGATGTGTACTTTTGGATGACCCAACCACAATTTGAAAATCTCTATTCGTCTTTGCGATAATACCTTTTGAAATTTCTCAAATTTTTCTGACATTATAAAATCAACAATTTTCGACATAAATCTTTAAAAAATCGCGAAAAATTGAATTCTTAAGATATCTTAACGAAGTATTCGCAATTTGTAAAAGAAGATGTGTACTTTTTCATGAACCAACCCGCATTTGAAAATATTTATTCGTCTTTGAGATAATACCTTTTGAAATTAACCCAAATTTTTCTGACTATGAAATCAACAAATTTCGACATTAATTTTTAAAAAAATTGCGAAAAATCCACGTCTTAAGATATCCCAATGAAATAATTGCAATTTATAGAAGAAGATGTGTACTTTTTCATGAACCAACCCGCATTTGAAAATCTCTATTCGTCTTTGAGATAATAATTTTTGAAATTAACCCAAATTTTTCTGACTATGAAATCAACAATTTTCGACAATCAGTTTTAAAAAAATCGCCAAAAATCGAATTCTTAAGATATCCCAATGAAATATTCGCAATTTGTGAAAGAAGATGTGTACTTTTTCATAAACCAACTCGCATTTGAAAATCTCTATTCGTCTTTGAGATAATACCTTTTGAAATTAACCCAAATGTTTCTAACTTTATGAAATCAACAATTTTTGACATTAATCTTTAAAAAATCGCGAAAAATATGAATTCTTAAGATATATTAATGAAATATTTGCAACTTATAAAAGGAGATGTGTACTTTTTCATGAAACAACCCACGTTTGGAAATGTCTATTCGTCTTTGAGATAATAATTTTTGAAGTTAATTCCCGATAAAAAGCATCCGTCGAATTCTATATAAAGTCAAAATGTTTGAGGTTTAATCCGATTCAATAATATTCTGTATATTATTGAATCATATATTTCAAAATGTTTGGTATTTATAATGTTTTCTGATTGGCTTATGGTCGAGGTAGAATTGTTAATCATATAGTACATTAATAAATATCGCGCACATATCGGTGAAACAGACAGCATATTTGCCGTTTAATTAAAATCGCATTACGCGAAAGTAGCTTCATTTTAATTTAACCATATCAAAAGTTACAATTTCCGTATTTCATTATTGAAGCATTATCAATTACGTCAGCTTTTTTGAAAACGCTTTATGTTTTATGTGCGTTCCACTTTAATGCAAATATTCATAAATACAGACTTCATTAACATTTAACACCGTAAAATAAGCCGAGATATTAAACATACATATTTAACACGATAATATTGAACTTCTATGTTGTTTTTAGGGTATTTTTCGTGATTAACGACTCGTATTGTGTTGATAAAGAGGAAGTAGTCACTAGAGGCTATTAGCTTACTGATTTTAATTATATTCCTCCAGCTCACAGTAAGGTTTCCGGAGAGCACAAAGCAAAAAGCAACTGATCAATTCTCGTGGCAAGAACCATCCCCTAGAATCCAAACCGAGAGAGGCAGTTTCCCGTTGGTTTAAGGAAGCCCTTTTTGCCTCTTTACCCCCTCGACTCGTTTCAGTTTGAAAGTTCGAGCTCTCGTTAATTAAATGATGGTACTCTTGCAACCTTTTCGCCATTTTCATCGCATTATCAAAGTCGTTTTTCATGACACGTATGAAATACACGGGTTAATGAATCATTTAGTTAATGGATTATTTAATTAATTTATTTTTTTTTGTTTTAAATAAAAAAATTAAAACGTGATCGGCTTAAATTGAACGAATAGGGTAATCCAGTTGTAGTTCATGCTACATCCATCCACCACAAAGACCCAAATCCAGTAAATCTCTTGTGTTCCCCTCGAAATTCATTTATAGCGACAGCGAACTACTCCAATATCGATGCAGTTTTGTAACCGGACAATACGTTATCGCGATTCTCGAATCGATAGCTTCATAAAACCTTTGACGAATGGTTTCACCCGCCAAAAAAAAAAAAAATTGGGGAAGATGAAATATTTTCTTGCTTTCGTATTCAAAATAGATAACAATTTGCAAAGTAGAAATGCAATAGTGATGTTTAAACTTAAAAGTGGAGGAGAGGCTTTTAAACTCACAGGAAATTTTAATTAAAAGTTGGGCGTTGGATTTGCAAAGCGTAGCGTAAACATTAACCGCGGATGGGGTAATCAAAGTTTAAGTTAAAATAAAATATAAATAAACATAAATAATCAAAAACTTTCAATCAAACCGATAATATTAAAAAATAACTTTGGCTTCATAAATAAAAAATTTAAAAAGAAATCGATTCTAAAAATTTAAATTTACATTTGATAAAATGAAAACATGAATAAACGGGAATAGAAACTTTTTCTCGCATGAAAGCTTTCCATCACTTGTGTACTCGTTTCGGAAAGTCAATATTGTTTCTTCCTGCTACAGAAAAATCGATCGTTTTTACAGCCTCTCACTTCTGGATATTTATCGACGAGTTAAGCAATTTACGATCGAGTCGCGGCAGGAAAATCCATTATCGCTAACTTTATAAGGGAGGTAAAAAAAGCTCATTTTGAAAGCGACAAGAGGGTAGGTCTTAAGGCGGCTAATGGATGTTTTTGTTGGTAAATTAATTTTGAAAAGAAAAAAAAAAGGTATTAGAACTTAATTAAAGTATAATCAATTCGATATAGAAGAAAACGACAAAATCTTAGATATAAAAATGATACGTCTTTTAAGAAGGCTAAACTTTGATTAGCCACACGTCTTTTAAGATTACTAAACCCGAATGTTTCTAGTTCTAGGTCTAGTGTTAGTTCTACTATTAGTTCAATAAAAATGTACAACAATTAAAACTAGAACTAACACTAGACCTAGAACTAGAAACATTCGGTTTTAGCCGCACGTCTTTTAAGACGGTTAAACCCGAATGATTCTAGTTCTAGGTCCTATGTTAGTTATAGTCTTAGTGCTAGTGCACAACTAGAATTAATATTAGACCTAAATCTAGAAACATTCGGATTTAGCCGCACGTCTCTCAAGACGGCTAAACCCGAAAGTTTCTAGTTCTAGGTCTAGTGTTAGTTCTAGTTATAGTGCTACTGTAAAACTACAACTGACACTAGACCTGAATCTAGAAACATTCGGATTTAGCCGCACGTCTCTCAAGACGGCTAAACCCGAATGATTCTAGTTTTGGGTCTAGTGCTAGTTCTAGTTATAGTATTACTGTAAAACTAGAACTAACACTAGACGTAGAACTAGAAACATTCGGTTTTAGCCGCACGTCTGTTAAGACGGCTAAACCCGAATGATTCTAGTTCTAGGTCCTATGTTAGTTATAGTGTCAGTGCTAGTGCACAACTAGAATTAATATTACACATAAATTTAGAAAAATAAAAAAAAAATGTAAAAACTTCTAACTTGCATTTATTTTTATAAAGTCGTACTAGTTTCGGGTTACCCCATCATCAGCGACAAAGTCAATGAAGCTAGAATAGGTGTAGACTGGAAATCAGATAAGAATAAAGCATTTTACTATCTCATGTATATGTTACCGTTAAACTGTATAATTCGGTATTCCATGAAATAACTAGTTATTTCATGAAATAACTATTTGTAATAGTTAAAGCATGTAATAAAAAACTATTTCATGCTTTAACTAGTTATTTCATAGAATACCGGTTACACTACATCAAAAGTGTATAATGAACCGTCAAACTTAACCTAAAAAAGAAACCACTCTACAAACAAACGTTTCAAACGTTAATCTGAGATCTGTGTACTCTTTTAAATACAACAATGGAAGTGAGTGATATTAAAAGAAATATGAAACTAAAATTTACAGATTTAATAAATAAAAATGAATCTAAAACAAACTGTGCCTTATTAACAAGTGAGAAATATATGAATTTAATAAGAGATGTGAAACATTCCAAAACAAAACAGAAAAAAATTCCCCGAGATTATTGGTTGCTGCAACATTACGACGTGCTTCAAATAACAGATATATTTTGCAAAAATATTAATTTTGTATACTTATTCTAAAAGACTTCAATTCAATCTTTTCATGATTATGTATTTGTAATAACAGGTATTGAAAAATTAATTGTACCGATGCAAGAAAATGATAGTGAAGTAATCTTTTATGTTACACAAGAAGATTTGTTTGATGTGCTTTATGACATTCATCTTGCAATTGGACATGGAGGCAGAGATAGGATGATTAAAGAATTAAATAAAAAATATAAAAATATAACGCAGAAACATATAAAGAGTTTCTTAAACATCTGCGAAGCCTGTCAGCAAAAAAAGAAGAGCGAAAAGAAAGGAGTTGTGGTAAAACCGTTAATTTCACAACATTTAAATAGTCGTTGTCAGGTGGATCTTATTGATTTCCAATACCATCCAGATGGAAATTATAAATTTATTATGGTATATCAGGATCATCTGACAAAATTTGTTGTACTAAAACCGTTAGAAACAAAGCGCGCAGATGAAGTTGCTTTGCATATACTTGAGATATTCCTCCTTTTTGGTGCTCCAAGTATATTGCAATCCGATAATGGTCGTGAGTTTTGTAATAAACTGATAGAAAGCTTACAAAAAATGTGGCCGGAACTGAAACTTGTACATGGTAAGCCGAGGCATAGCCAGAGTCAAGGGAGCGTCGAAAGGGCGAACCAAGATATTGAAAACATGCTCACCACTTGGATGCAACAAAATAATACCAATAAATGGAATAAAGGACTACAATTTGTTCAATTTATGAAAAATCGCGCCTACCATTCCGGTATTAAAAGGACACCTTACAAGGCAATGTTTGGTGTGGACCCGAAAGTTGGATTAACAACGTCTTCTTTGCCGAAAGAAATCATTTCTTCAATACAAGATGAGGAGGATTTAAAAAAACTTTTGCAAGGCATGGAGACACATGTAGAACAATCTAACGTCGACAACAACGATAAAGAAAATGTTAGCAACGCCGACAAGGATAATGAAGAAACGAATGAAGAAAGAAAATGTATAATTTGTTTGGACAATTGCTTAGAGAATTGTTGCCTTTGCACTGACTGTTTAAAACCAGTGCATTTCAGATGTACAGTAGAAACATTTAATATAGACGGCGATAGAATGGATCCAAGTCACCTATACCTATTATGTTACAAAAGAAATTCGATTATAAATGAACGTAACGATGCTAAAGAAGGTTTATGTCAACAAGCCAAAAAAATGAAGATTACTTCTGATAAGTTACACCTCTCGGTAGATGTTGGTTCGACTGTTCGTATCAAAATTCCCGATGTAGACCGTGGAAGAGGTGATCCAAGGTCTGTATTGGCTGTTGTACTAGAAGTCACTGACGATAATTACTATAAATTGGGCACAAGAAATGGTATAATTAATCAATTGTATGCGAGGTCTCAATTTAGCGTGTGTGATGAGAAACTTGTAACAACCGAAGAAGTTCCTTCTAAAGAGATGTCGCTGCGGACGGTGGCAATTGCTCAGTCAATTGGTACGGGGCAAGGCTTTAAAAAATGTGCTTGCACAAAAAAATGTGAAACAAAAAAATGCTTATGTAAACGAAGTAATTTATTATGTAATTCGAAATGTCATGGTAGTAATCCCTGCACAAATAAATAGTTAGAGAAAATAATAAAATAATTAAAAATTTCGTTTTATTTTAATGTGATATATTTACAATAACTTTTAATGATTATTGATCTCATGATTATTAGTTTATTTTAAAGAATATTTTTTTTTTTAATGCTCTTAGAAGTGTTTTTATTTATTTTTTTAATATTCTTAGAAGTGTTTATCTTTATTTTTTAATAAAGTTCATAACTATATTCTCAAACTGTTTTTATTTACCGACAAAAGTCACGCCGTAAAATACATATTTAAGTAATTTTTTTCCGCCATTTCATACTTTAATTTATAGAACTTCGTTGTTTTATGAAATAACTAGGTATTCTATGAAATAACTAGTTAAAGTATGAAATAAATAACCCATTTTATACTTTAACTATTGTGGGTCGATATTTCATAAAATAACTAGTTATTTCATAGAATACCGGCATTATACACTTTAGCGGTAACATATACACAAAAAAAAAGTCTCGCCTCATCTCATCCCAACAACGCATCCTCTTAATGTTTTCTAATTTTTAACATTCCACACTTTTTAACGTCGCCATTTTTCATCTTTTATCTTCATTTTGTGTATCCATCAGATAGCAAAATGCTTCATTCTTATCTGATTTCCAGTCTACACCTATTATAGCTTCATTGACTTTGTCGCTGATGATGGGGTAACCCGAAACTAGTACGACTTTATATAAATAAATGCAAGTTAGAAGTTTTTACATGGTTTTTATTTGATTATTAATCTTGCAACATGGATAACCCTTTAAATCTAGAAACATTCGGATTTAGCTGCACGTTTCTCAAGACGGCTAAACCCGAATGATTCTAGTTCCAGGTCTAGTGTTAGTTCTAGTTATAGTGCTACTGTAAAACTACAACTGACACTAGACCTGAATCTAGAAACATTCGGATTTAGCCGCACGTCTTTTAAGACGGCTAAACCCGAATGATTCTAGTTCACCATGTTCAATTTTCGTTAGTTGATATTAGTGATGACTATTGATTATTTATATTATCTTGTTATCTCCTCGTTGTTGTGGCGTGTTTAGTTTTTGGTAATGGATGAATATTTCGCATTCGGTTGGTATCACTGAATTCGTATTTCTAGTTGTTTTTATGTTTTAAATTTAAAATATATACAGGGTGTCCCGAAACTCAACATCAAGCGGGCACCGGGTGAGATGCCAACCCATACCTGTTCTGGTAAAAATAAGAAAAAAATTCTATGTCTCTTAGTTAAGTGGTAATAGACATATTTTTGAAAATGTTAAAAATCGTTCCCGTACATCATCTTTACGTACTACGGTCAGAAATGTTCGCAATTTAATAGTGATTTTTTTAATAATGTATTCCTCATAAACCATGCTACTATAGCAGTCACAAATCGAACAACAAAAGTCGTTAGTTTTGCAAGAAAAAGTATTAGTTTGATTGAGTTAAGGTTGAAAGAATTTATGTCTATTAAGTTTGACACACGATTTTTAAACAAAGGACTAGTACAACACCCTTGGCAAGTTATTTTAAAAGATGGCCTGTATAATCAAAATTCCAAAATGGTATAACACTTACCATTTTTCTTTTCCTAAAAAATATTGCGTTTTCCTGCCAAAAACGCGTTATTTAAAAAATTTATACTTTCGTAAGTTATTTGTATTTCCTCCAAAATGATTTAACAACTTTGTTAGAAGATGTGCCACTCAATATCTACAGAGAAATGAGAGATTTGCACAACTAGTAAAAAGATCTTTTCTGTGACGATGCAGAGCTTGTATTAGTGCCGACAGCAAATAATTAGAGCATTTGCCTTAGTTTTAAGAAAATAATGCTATAAAATTAATAATAAATAAATTTGTTTGTTTAATTTTGTCTTTAGGTTAACCTTATTAAATTTGAAAGAGTCTTTTTGCAAGACATAAGGGCAACCATCTTGTTGAAACCACATTTTGTAGTTCGTAGATGTTGACTGGCACATCTTCTAACAAAGTTAAGGGGAAATAAAAAGTAAATACAAATAACATAAAAAGTATGAATTTTTTAAATAACGTGTTTTTTGCAGAAAAACAGGCAATAATACTTTTTATGACAAGAAAAATGGCAAGTGTTGTACCATTTTGGAAACTTGACTAAACAGGCCATCTTTTAAAATTACTTGCCAAGGGTTGTACTACTCCTTTTTTTAGACATCGTGTGCCAAACTTGATAGACATAAATTCTTTCAACCTTAACTCAATCAAATTAATATATTTTTTTGCTAAATTAACGATTTTTGTTGTTTGATTTGTGACTTCTACAGTAGCATGGTTCAGAAGGAATACATTATTAAAGAAATCACTATTAAATTGCGAACATTTCTGACCGTAGTACATAAAGATATGATGTATAGGACCGACTTTTAACGTTTTCAAAAATTTGTCTATTACTACTTTCTATACCACAGGTATGGGTTGGCCTCTCACCCGGTGCCCGTTTGACTTTGTGTTTCGGGACACCCTGTATAATATAAATAATCAATAGTCATCACTAATATCAACTAACGAAAATTGAACATGGTGAAGTTTTTATTCATAAATTTGACGTAAGTTTATTGTATTTTATGGTATTTTGTTAATTAAGAACGAATTCAATAAAATAACCTTAAGTAATTTAAAGCATAATTAAGATAATAATATTAGATATTTGTAATTGTAACAGGATCTCTTCTTGAAGATGAGGGCCCAGTCTCCTCGAAACACGTAGAAGAAAATAAATAAATAAATAACATCGATATAGTACGAAAAATAATTTTACCTTCATATCCAATATCACACGATGTTAAGAAGACAAAATAATAATTACAATTTAAAAGATGGAATTTATTTAAAGGCTCCAATAATTTAAAAGAAATTGTTTTAGGTTTTAACCGAATTAATTATATAGAAGAAAATGCTATTAATTATTTACCGTACTTAATGCATTTACATTTAAGGAATTGTACTTTAGATTTAAGTAAATTAAAATTTGTTGATAAACCTTTAATTGTTGTATAAGTTTAATAAAAGTTTTTTTGATTTAATAATGACATTCAAATTTGGAGAGTGAAGATAGTCGGAAATATACACATCTCTTTTAAATTAATAAATTTCCAATTTATTTATATATAAAAAATCCTTAATTCCAAATCAATCAAAAAATTCATTAATAAATCTAAAATTTTAAATTTATTAACATTTTAATTATTATTTTCTTTCCATTTTATATTCAATGTAAAAAAACAGCGATTTTGCACTTCAAATGGATTTTTATTTTAGTTATTTCTCTCTACCGGTTTCACTACATTATTCGTAGCATCATCAGGAGATTACCTGGATAGATACAAAACATTTTTACAAATTAAACTTAAAACGATGGTTACATTACATTATTCATTTGAAATTGAATGAAACATATTAAACAATTTAAAACTTACGTCAAGTGTCACAAAAGATTCTTAAAATAGACGATGTTGAGCATTTTCTTAATTTGTTTTTATTTTTAAATTGACACTAACATTCCTTGGAGAAACGAGAATAAATTATGACGTCGTACACTTTGCCGCTAAATTATTTTTTTTAAGGTTAGGAATTGCGTGGATATTTCAAATTTAAAACAATAATAAAATTAAAAATTAAAAATAACTTCAAAATACAGAACATATTAAATTTTATCATGGGATCCTAGGGATGAGGATAGGTTAGAAAAGGACAGGGGTGGATGTCCATGCGACCCAGAGTACTGCGATTTTTATTTCTTAAAACATAAATAAATGGAAAATAAGAACGATAATAAAAACATATTTAACCTTTTCCAAATCTGCTTAGAACAAAAGTTTTGCAATTTTCAAAATGAAACATCCACCTATGAGGAGGCACTCGCCATGGGCTTACCTTTGAGCGGGTTACTAGCTCATGTCTTTTTAAATGAAACGGAGAATAACTTCATAATGAATGAAAAAAACCCTTTTGTCAATAATATTTTATTATGGCAACGCTACGTCGATGATATTTTGGTCATCATTAACACAGACAGTAAAGAAGTTATTGACGGTATACATCAGTATATTAACACACTGCAGAGAAAAAATCAATTCACGCTAGAACTTGAAGCCGACAATAAAATAAATTTTCTTGATTTTACAATAAACAAAATATCCAATTCGAAGATATAGAAAACCCACTCAAACTGACATTACGATCCCATACGACTCCTTCCATAATATAACTCACAAAATGGCACCGTTCAGATCATATATCCATAGGGCCTTTAATACAAATTTAAGTAACGAAAAATTTAACAGAGAAAATAACGCCTTTCCAAGAAGAATAATAGATAAACTTGTTTACAAATATCAGAATAAACAGAACCTATTTAATAGTACCCAACTGAAAACTCAGCAGACACAGAAAGCCAAAAACTACAGGTCCATTACGTACCAGGGAAATATTAATAATAAAATAAAACAAGCTATGAAACAGTACGACATTCAGATTTCAGATAAACCCAACATGACCATAGGAAGCCTACTCATAAATAACAAGGACAGAATAAACAAATTGGATGATAATAGGATATATTAGTTGAAATGTGAAACTTGTCATGCCACCTATATTGGAGAGACAGGCAGAGCCCTCAAATTACGAATTAAAAAACACAAAATAAAGCACAACTCTAATTTTGGTAAACATATAAATTTCAACCTCAACCATGAATTCGACGAAAATAAAAACACAAAATTTTACATCATGTCAACAAGGGCTACCTTATGCAGATCTTGGAGGGATACGAAATTAGAAAGTTCATACATAACAATCCAGATCTAACATGTTTAAATGACCAAATTCAGACCACACATAAACCATTATATTCATTCCTTAAACAACCTTACACCCCACCCCGTAAACCCCCAGACAGACGAGGACTTCAAAACATGTCATTTTGAAATCGCAATACTCTGGGTCCCATGGGCATCACCCCTGTCCTTTTCTAACTTATCCTCATCCCTAGAATTCCATGATAAAATTTAATATGTTCTGTATTTTGAAGTTATTTTTTAATTTTATCATTGTTTTAAATTTGAAATATCCACGCAGTTCCTAACCTCACAAAATATAATTTAGCGGCAAAGTGTACAACGCCATAACGTGCGTAATTTATTCTCGTTTCTCCAAGGAACTTTATTGTCAATTTAAAAATAAAAACAAATTAAGAACATGCTCAACATCGTCTACTTTAAGAATCTTTTGTGACATTTCACGTAAGTGTTAAATTGTTTAAGATGGCTTGCAGCAGCACGTCTTGAGAGACGTGCGGCTAAACCCGAATGTTTCTAGTTCTAGGTCTAATGTTAGTTCCAGTGATAGTGTTACTGTAAAACTAGAACTAACACTAGACCTAGAACTAGAAAGTTTCGGGTTTAGCCGTGCGTCTTCAGGCAAAACCCGAATTTTTCTAGTTCTAGGTCTAGCGTTAGTTCTAGTTTTAATTCAATAAAAATATGCAACACAGTGATAACTAGCGCTACCTAGCACTATCACTAGAACTAACATTTGACCTAGAAGTACAAACATTCGAGTTTGGTCTTGTGTTAGTTCTAATGATAGTGCTAGTGTATAACTAGAACTAACACTAGATCTAGAACTAGAATCATACATGTTTAGCCGTCTTATGAGAAGCACGGTATTAGTTCTAGTTTTAATTAAATAAAAATATACATACATCATAGTGATATCTAGTGTTAACTAGCGCTACCTATCACTGTCACTAGAATTAACACTACATCAAGAAGATCATCTGAAGTGTGTTTTAACGAGGTCTATTATATCGTCTAACGAGGTTTTACTGTATAATCGATTTGATATAGAAGAAAAAGTTAACAAAAAATAAAACAAACAAAAATATAACTTTGAATAGAGTGACAAGTTTTAGGTGAGATAAAAACCGGAAAAGGTTGCACATTTGTTTGGCTCGAGGGAGATTAGATCCCCGCCCGTAATAAAAGTAGCTGCCACAATGCGATACACGTAGAGCGTACTCTTTACGGGGAACTTGTAATGAATGCGAAATGGAGTGTCTGGGGAAGTGTATTGTTTTTGTCTGCTTTTCTCTCCGGGTGGCAACAGCTCGAGTCCACGAATTACCTTACCTTACTTACCAAGTCGTAATTTAACGTGGACTCAAAAAGTTTGTTCCGTGAAGGTTCGCGTAGCTTTTACATAATTTCTGACTCCCCAATAGCTGCTTTAATACCCACCAACTTCCTTTGCAATACAATAAAAGACACCTTTAATAAATCGAAAAACAATTCATAATAAAAACAAAAATGATCGATCAGAATTGAGGACAAATCGGATTTGGAGATGCAAAAATGCAAAGGAGGGTTCGAATTTCCCGGTTCAGTACTTACACTTTTTTCATTTAGACCCCAATTTGATAAGGGAAGGACGGGAAATAGGGGTGGTTATGGAAGGACAGGACGCGAAATTCCCAAACTCATTCATAATTCATTAGGGCAGTTTCGCCTCCGAAAACTTTTAACTCGGCCGGTTAATCTATTCGATGGGCGACCGCCTCTCGGCATGGAATTTCCGCCCACGAGTACAACAAAACAAATAATTACTTTCTGGGCCTGGAACCGATAATTGGTTTTGCCAGTACTCTCTATGTATATGCACGAACGAGTTATGTCATTATCGGATTTTCTCGGTATTACATCAACAACTCTTCACAACTTTGGTGACATCCATTTCGTTTACTTTTTTCATTTTGGAATATTTTTCAAGATTCATATTTCTATTCACTTCTAATCTAATTGTAATACAATTCAAACGACGCTGTGTTTTCCTGGATGGCACCCATTTATGTATTCTCACTGAAGATCATTACTTCAAAATCTTCAAAAATGAGGTGGTGCCGATGATGTCCATGATGGTTCAAAAGCTATAGTATAAGGTTGTATAACTCTCGATCTTGCCTTCGAAATGAGCTCACGTGTTTTCGAAGAACAAGTTCGAGTCTTATAACCAGTTGAGTTCTTAATATCACGGTTACCCAAATTGAAATCTAAATTTAAAAAAATAATAACTTGAAACCATTTTTATGTGATTTTAAATCTAAACCACGGTTGAGGCCGCTTCCGCGGATCATCTATCACCATTAGCAGAAGTATACTACTCTTGAAAACCAGAAGAAATATTATCACAAAACAGGTACTATGTACTGAATAATGAAACAGATAATCCAGATAACGACAATAATGATAATCCTACTTCTCAAAAATTCTTTCAAATCTTTAACTTCCACTACTTTTACAACAATACTTAAAAATAATGCATTAAAGATTAACTTAACATCAATTGATGACTATTGGAACACTAACTAAATATTACACAGAAAATAAGTTAGAATTGCACACCTATCAAGAAATAAAAGAAGAATTATTCAGCAAAGAGTTACCTATAAAAATTGTGACAAGACTATTAAGTAAAACTAAAAATCCGATTCCACTATGTGCAGTAGATACAACGCCAACGGAGAAAGCCAAAGAAATATTTAATATCAAAGAAATAAGCAAAGCCACGAAGGAAAAAATCACAAAACATACCTCAATGGTTTAACTTCCAACGTTATGGGCACACAAAAAATTATTGCTCATTTATACAAAAATGTGTTAAATGTGGTGAAGAATACAATTACGCCCAATGCAAGAAAAGGAAAAGTGATCCTTTCAAATGTGCCAACTGCGGAAAAGCTCATCCTGCTAATTACAGAGGATGTAAGGTTCATACTGATTTACAACAGCAGAACACACGACAAGTAAGACGAAGCACACACAATGTCCAGCAATTCTCATCATATCGCCCAATAAATCCTAACTCGACATATGCCCAAACCACGTATACTAACTGTCAAGCCCAACACAACAACATGAATTCCCAAACACAAAATTTATCTTCCTCAGAAATTCCCCCAATTGTATCATCCATCATGAACTTTATCAAAAAAATCATTACCCCTTTGCTCACACAAATCAAATCAGCGAAATACTCCCAATAATTATCCATGCTCCCTAAAACATTGCAGAATTTAACAAACATCAATATCCTAAACTTCAGTGCCAATTAAGAAACAAAGACACCATCTAATAGCTTTTATGCACATGTACAATATCGATATTGCTTACATAACAGAAACCCATCTGGTACCAGGAGAAGACTTTAGAATAACAGGTTATAACTGTTTCCGAACAGATAGACATTCCGGAACAGCAGCGGGAGGAGTTGCAATTTTAATAAAAAGAGGTATAACACATCATCAAAAACTAACAGCATGGAAACTGGCAATCAATATATGTGAATATCGGCAACCAAACGTAAATCTGGAGGAAAATGGCATCAGAGAAATATTTGGTAACATCAATGATGGAAAAATCCTTATTGGAGATCTAAACAGTAAAAATATATTCTGGGGGTGCAGAACAAATAATCCTAATGGTATATATCTAAATAATATCATAGATCAATATTAACTAAATATACATGTACCGGATGTATTATCAACCGGATATTCTAGATGTAGTAATAACGAATAATGTAAATTTCCCTATTCGTCAATCAGTAGTTAATGAATTGGACTGGAACTTTCAATTAGAGCCCCCATAACAGACGATAGAAAGCATAGACACCTATGTCAGAATACTAATGCAAAATATAGTAAAAGCGGTCCAGACTTCTATAATAAATAACTCACCTAACATTAATATGAGAAGAGACCATCCGCTTTCAAGGTCTATCATAGATTTGATAAAAGAAAAAAGAAATATCAGAAGACAATGGCAACCAACACGTCAACCTCAACTAGAACAACAAATAAATCAACTTACACACGCAATACATAAAGCATTGGAACAAGATCGTATAGAAAAGTAACAAAATATTTATCAACATTTGATACCAACGATCCGGGCATGTAGAAAACTACCAGAAAGATCAAACCGAAATAAAAACCGAAGTAGGTATGGTGACGGAAGATAAAAGGAAGGTGGAAGTTTTTGGAGATTATTTAGAAAAAAAACTTCAAGGCAACTACTGACAATAGTAATCAATGTTTCTTCACAATGGTACAACAATTCAATGAAAATCATCTCCCGGTTAACACATTGCGAAGACCCCACCACGATAGAAGAGATACGAGCAATACTAAAATACATACCAACCAGGAAAGCTCGGGGACACGGCTTAATACCCAATATAGTACTGTAAAACCTTCCAAAGTCGATAGTCAATCAAATATACTACATCTATAATACCAGCCTTAATCTAGGCTACTTCCCAATAGCATGGAAGAAAGCGAATATCAAAACTACACACCAATAAGGCTATTACCTACTCTTTCCAAAATATTAGAAAAAATCTTGCCTAGTTTCCAATTTGGATTACGCAAATCAACTGTACATCAACTAACCAGAGTTACAAATATCATGGAACAAGGTTAGGAAGATAAGAAGTACACAGCTGCTAGCTTTCTAGATGTAGCAAAAGCATTCGATAGCGTGTGGTTTGAAGGTTTGAAATACAAGCTGCATTACATAAAACTGCCAAATTACCTATTAGCTATAATATTCTCATTTTTGGAAGACCATACTTCTAAACTACGTATTAATGGATATACATCAACGACCAAACAAGTGAAAGCAGGGGTCCCACAAGGCAGTTCTTTATCGCCTTTGCTATTCAATATACAGGTGTCATACAAAAAACGCCCCAAGCTGTAACTCCATACATTTTTCTTCGCGTCCTTGGATAGAGATTGTTTTTCTGAATCCATTGATGTACAATACATCTATTTTGAATGTAATTTTAGCAAAGCAAAGAAAATTTTATTAGAAAGGTCGCTTCAGAATAATGTATTCTACAACCGTATAATGCTCTGATGTGGAAGATACGGGACACGCTGTATACAGGTTGTCACACAAGAACGTCACAAGCTGTAACTCTGTCATTTACATTCTGACTTTCATGGACGAGGTATCAAATTAAATGGTTTAATAAATACTATGATTCATGATACAAATAAACTTTTTGCAACGTCATCTTCAATTTCAAGCGATTATCAACTTTTGATTTTCAAATTACTCGGTATGTTTTCCTTCGCGCTATTGGATAGAGATTTGTTTTCTGAACCTATTGATGTACAATACATCAACATTAATTGTGATTGTAGTAGAGAAAAACATTAAAATACTTTTTGCACATTGTCTTAAAGTCACTTGTATGTACTTGTAACAAACAACTTATAAATGTCATTTACAACTGCTTCGGGCATTGAAATAAGATTTAATGACGTTATCACTATCAATTGCTAAAAATAAATAACCACGAAATAAATTGGAATTCAAAAGACAAAGCAGTGAAATATCTGGGAGTTATGCTACATCAAAGGTTAACATGGAGTATACAATCAACTACAAACTAAATCAAGGGTACAACAGATTACGTGAATTATATCCACTTATAAACCGAAAATCAAACTTAAAAACCAACTGCACGATATTACTATATAAATCACGAATCCGCTCATTAATCACTTATGCTACCCCGGTGTGGAGCAATACATCAAAAACAAATACTAAGAAATTAGAATCGTTGCACCGTGGTTTGTTAGAAATGAACAAATAAGAAACGACTTAAATATAGAGACGATTGAGAATTTTATACATAGGACAACAACAAATTTCTTTCAAAAAATCCAATCTTGTAGTTCTGCAAGAGAATACAATCTGAATATACGAAATCTATACACTCAACTAAAACGTCAGCTACCGCAAGATACTCATCTACCTAAATAACATAAATTAAATAAATTCCAAGGGCCAGTCGCCTTCAAAAGAATTAAAAATGTAATGAGTAGATATTAAAACAACCTGTAGAACATATGTATACATATAATTATTTATTATGTTGATCTGGTTTATAAAAATGTTCATCTGGTTTATAAAATGCTGTTTCATCCATAGAGTTTTAGGTCATTTTGATGTAGATTGAGCATTTTACTAAACACCAATAAATCATTATTTGCTCGCCGTTTATTGTATACTTTGGAATTATGGATTTAACTTTCAAATTAAAAATAATTTTCTTTTGCACGGCTCTGTACATTGATATAAAAAGTTGATCGAAAATTATTTCAAATAAAAGTTGTTAGAAATTTGATTTGTAATCGATTGTTTTAATAAAAATTTTTGATATCTCCGCTAGGTGGTGCTGCATACTAGCATTTAGTAAAGACCCTAGATTTACAAAGTACCGCGGTTCATGAAGCCTGTTTTCAAGCCAAAATGGCGGTTTGACAGCTTGTCACTGCATCTCACCACTTATTTACAAAAATATTGCCGTCTTGTTGCCTTTGGAGTTGTAAAAATGCCAGTAAGAAGGACTTTCCACTCTTCAGAGTAGTACGAGAAAAAAAGAAAGGAAATTTGGTATAATGTTATCAATAGAACGATATAGTTTTAAATTTCCTGCTTGACTTTCGAGCCAAAATGGCGTCAAACCGCGGTACTTTGTACATCTAGGGACTTTAGCATTTAGCATAAATTAATATTTTTTGTGGTTATGTTGATTATTATTGTAGATATTGAAAAATGTTTCAAATAAGTTGCTAAAAATTTGATTTCAAACAAATTTTATTAATAAATATTTTTTATATCTTAGCTTATTGGAGCTGTACACTAATATAAAATTATTATTTTTAAAGATATGTTAATCATTAAGATGATCACAATTATATATCATTCTACCATAATTTTTTTGTTTCATCTTCAGTAATTTTTGTTAAAACATCTTTCTTCCTTTAAGTATAATTTTTATAACTTTCATTTGGAGAACATTCCCCTACACCTTGTAAATCTTTACCGGCTTTTCCAAACTCCCTACAATATTAACGCGGGGATTAACACAGGGTTTTAGGCACTCCGACCTCATCGCACGCGTACGTAGCAAGTCTCAAAGAAGAAAGTAACTTTGCCCTAATCTCCCTTAAAGCTCAAGTTTCGCCGCCCCAAATACGAACAAGATGCTGGTTATGCTAAACGCATTTGAGTTTTTTCCTCCCTGTCGGGCCGACGAAATTACTCAATTCCGAACCGGAGTTTTGGCTTCGGCTTGGTGCTTCGGCGGTTTCCCCATAAAAAAGGGCCATTAGCGACCGGCCGAGTTATAATTGCAGGAATCGCGACGCCGCCGTACGGTATGCAAATCCGGACAGTTGGTGTATACTAAGCAGTCAGGATCCAGGTCAAAAACGCTTCCTCTCCAATGAATCTCGTTGTTTCACGTTTAGTTATTCCATGGGGGTTGAGGTGACATTGATTTTTTTTTTTCGAATCCCTTTTTCTACTGCACGTGACATGCATAAACATGTATTTAGATGACATATTTTTCGGATGTTACATCACAACACAATGAATAGGAATTTTCGACAAAGTAAGTTATACTTGATTCGAATCTGTAGAGTTCAGCAATCTATATCGATCGACCACAAGAAAAATCGTGGCTTAAACGGCTTTAAACGGGTAAGAATCCCAAGTCCATTGGACAAGACGCTATCGGTCTACAATGACTCGATTTTTCCGCCGTAATTCACATCGTTTCCACTTCGCCCCCATTGCTCTGGGAGAGGGCAATTCTTTTGCTCGTCCAAATAATACACGTAGTCGTCGGGGTGGAGGTTTTTTCGTTTTCGTGCATGCAGCGGAAAAGGGGAGAGCGTCGTAAACGGTCGGGGTCATATATCAACTGGAATGTCGGCCATGTGTGCCACCGATTTGAAAATGAATAAAACCTGGAAATGTTCCAAGCCAGTAGCCCGTGGTGATTGACAAGTTTCCAAAACTTTTTACAAAGTAACTTTTTTAAAAATTAAAGTTAAGTATGTTGTAAAATTTATAAGTTTTATAGAAGGTGATTTCTTGAAGCTTGTCAACGTGTTACGTTAGTTTGTAAGGTATTTGCAAAGGATATCGGTAAGGGTTGAGAAAGTAGGTAAAAGTGTAAAAGGGCGTCTCAACGGCGACGCCTGCAAACACAAGATAAGGGAGTAAAAGATTTGCACCCGTTTTATATTCCATCCTTTCGCTACTTGCAAAACTATATTGAAATATAAAGACAAGATTATATAAAGAAAAAAAATTTTTCTTTGTCGCTATTTCGTTTACCTCAAATACGATAACATAATAACATTTAAGATTCTAAAGCGACTTAATAAAGTTATCCCGAAACTTCTAGCTATGATAATATTAGTGGTTTACGGCATATGATGGTGCAAACAACGTACGTACGGATAAACTTGAAGTAATAGGGTAGGTAAACATTGGAGATTCTCTCGAAGTAGGTCTCTACTTGGCAGTATGGGCAACAAGGAGCCGTACAGATTGTTTGAAATTATAGTAGTGCTTGAGTTAACAGTTACAACTTCAAGTTTCAAATTTTATAGGCAAATAAAAATGATTGAAATAAGTATACCTACTTTGTACAGTTTGTTTTAACTTTCACTTTTTAATTTTAACTTTAACACAGTTTTAGTTCAATAATAATATGCAACATAGTAATTTCTAGCACTACCTAGCACTGCCACTAGAACTAACACTAGACCTAGAACTACAGTGAATTAAATGAAACATCTTAGAACTACGTTTCATATACGTGACAGATACGATTTTTACAAAACGTATCTAAAGATATGTATCAAATACATTTCAGTAGAAATATTTATGAAATATCATTAAAATATGTAGCAGAAACATTTCATTTGAAACATTTCGCTACAAATGTGTCTGAAACATGTCTGGAATATCTTCAGCACTGCCTGTGAACGTATGTACAAACATTAATTAATGTTTGTAAACAGAACTAACCTAAGGTAACATTCCTTCACGGTTTAATTGGCATTTCAAAAGAAAACTTCACGCTATGATTGGCATTACTAATTACTAAAGAAAACTTCACGCTATAATTAATGTTTGTAAACAAAACTAACCTTACGTAACATTCCTTCACGGTTTAATTGACATTTCAAAAGAAAACTTCACGCTATGATTGGCATTACTAATTACTAAAGAAAACTTCACGCTATAATTGGCATTACTAATTACTAAAGAAAACTTCACGCTATAATTAATGTTTGTAAATAGAACTAACCTTACATAACATTCCTTCACGGTTTAATTGGCATTTCAAAAGAAAACTTCACGCTATAATTAATGTTTGTAAACAAAACTAACCTTACGTAACATTCCTTCACGGTGTAGTTGGCATTTCAAAAGAAAACTTCACGCTATAATTGGCATTACTAATTACTAAAGAAAACTTCACGCTATAATTAATGTTTGTAAACAGAACTAACCTTACGTAACATTCCTTCCCAGTAAACAAGAAACCTCTGTGAAACATTTCAATTTTAACCTTTCGGCAGGCGCGCGAGCAGGCGCGTAGTGTACAATGTACACATAGGAAAATTTCTTCTTTTGGGGGAAATTTACATGTTAATTCACAAAAAAAAACAATACAGAGAATACACGACACTTTATTGTTATATTTTATGTGTGTTTACAATAACATAATGAACAACTAATAAATCAATTATGAGTCAGAGTCTGAATGCATTTCACAAGTCGACAAGTTATCATAGTTTTTGAGTGTTTTTTACATATGAATTGCTTACATTTACAACATTTTTGTGTAGTATTTGTATTTGTACACAATTTACACCTCCCTCGTTTTTTAGATTGAGTTGGTTGTGTTTCCGACGTCCCGCACTCAGCGCCCATGCGAAATTATTTGAGCTCTCATAATTAGTTGCTCTTTCATTAAAGCAATTGCTAAATTACTTAAGAAAATTCTTCGACGACACTGATTTCCCGTAGAATGTTTTGTAAAAAACAATATATGCGAGTTTATTCCCGCTATATTTAGCAGCGTAAAAAACAGGGCTAATGGCCATCGTCTAGTGACCCTCGAAGTAGAGTAGGCAGCGCACATCTTATCAACCGTATCTACTGCTCCTTTTGTTTGATTATAACTTAAAATTATTTCGGGTTTATGAGTTTCTTCGTCAACTTCCGGTAAGTCGTGCATCGTTGATAATAATATAACGGCTTTGTTTTTTCTTGGGACATAAGAGACTAATGCAGTATCTTGTTGAAAGCCAAATAAAGATGATTGAGGTTGACGATTTTTATGTGGCAAAAACTCCGGAGGAATTTCACGTTTGGTTTTACGTAATGTTCCGATGAATGTAATTTTTTTTTTCTAGAAGATATTTAGCTAAGGTTAAGCTACTATACCAATTGTCCGTCGTTAGATTTCTACCAGAATTTTCAATTGGTGTTATTAACCGTTTCACAATGTCGATGGGTGAATTGGAAACTTTATAAATTCCATTTGGTTGTTGCCCACAATAAACTTCAAAGTTGCTGGTATAAAAAGATTTGGCATCGCACATGGCAAAAATTTTTATACCGTATTTAGCAGGTTTGCTTGGTATATATTGCACAAAACTACATCTACCTCTAAACGAGTGCAACATTTCGTCAATGGTTACATATTCGCTAACGTTATAACTGTTTTTACAATTATTGATAAAGGAATCAAGGATTGATCTGATTGGAGCCAACTTATCTGTTTTCTTCCTTTCATTCCTTGTTGATTTATCATCAAAACGAAGACTTCTCAACAGAAATAAAAATCGCTTGGAACCCATTACTGCTCGGAGAATTTGAATGCCGGTGCCATCACTATTCCACAGATCCATCACGTTTACATGAGATCCTTTCTTCGTACCAATCAAGAAAAGAGTTCAAAATAAAGCTAATATTTCGCAAATTGTTGTATTTTGGTAGTCTCGTTTCCTCTAATATGAAATCGTATTACGTTTGGATTCGACGTATTTATTTGTATATCGGACAATATCGTTGATTATGTTTGGAGTAATAATTGCTTGAAATGCACTTATTTCGTCGGTAATGTTCCGTGTTTTTGTTGTAAGTCCAGGTAGAACTTTTACGATATTTTTACCCTTAATTTTCGAAGGTCGCTTATTAGGATTTTTATACCATTTCAATGATTCGTCATCTTGTTGGTTTACCTCAGACTTGCTCGCCGAACTTGTCTTTTTTATTACTTTCGGTTTTCCTCTTCCTAGAAAAAAGTCACCACTTCTTGTGTGTGCTTCCTTTGTTTCATTGGCGCTCTGCTCTGAGTCACTATCATGTTCACTTTGCACAATTTCTTCTTCTTCATCGGATATATCGCTATCGTCGATACTTTCCTTAGGTTCCTCTTCCAAAAAATCTAGCAAGCCATCTCCCAAATTATCATTTCCTGACATTCTGAATAAAAATAAAGAGATCATTCAGGTAAAAATTAACTAAATAAATCCTAAGTTTTCAGCGTTAATTTCGTGTTTTAAAAATAAAGATTTCAAAATATTAACCTACCTTAATTAATTAACAATAACACGAACAGGCGCGTACGTGTATTTTGTACACAAACTCACTTAATCTCCCTAATTTCTTTTTTTTTGTAATTTCTAAGCCTCTCAAAAAATTTTCAACCGTAGCCTTCAAAAGACAAATTAACTCTAAAGGAATACCTGCTAAAGATAGGTTTATTTCTCCGGAAATTACGTCATTCTACCCCTTAAACGCAATTGTGTGTACTTTGTACACAAGCGCGCCCGCCGGAAGGTTAACGTACAGTGAATTAAATGAAACATCTTAGAACTACGTTTCATATACGTGACAGATACGATTTTTACGAAACTAAATTCTATAGAATCATTCGGGTTTAGCCGTCTTAAGAGACTTACGGCTAAACCCAAATGTTTCTAGTTCTAAGTGTTATCTTAGTTTTAGTGATAGTGCAAATGTAAAACCAGAACTAATACTATACATAGAACTAGAATCATTCGAGTTTAGCCGTCTTAAGAGACGTGCGGCCATACCCAAATGATTCTAGTTCTAGGTATCACCTTTACCGAGCCACCGGTCTGACAGACCTGAGATAAATTTTATTTTCCTAGTGTGGCCACCCTGCTTGACCTTGGTGGATGCGCGTGCAGGTAGCTTCCCCCAATCTCCCTACCAACCCTGCGTGATGCTCATATTTTAGTTTGAGTGAGTCGTTTGTCTGTGGTGTGTCAATGTTTGAAAGTCTACCGGTCTCGCGTACCGCACAGCTCTGATAGCGTGATTTACTGCTTGGTCTCAGATACCGGTTAGCTCCGTTAGTGGTTTATGAGTAATTAGTAATGAAGTAATTGAGATTTATTTGTGGAGTTTATTCTATTTTTTTATTTGATATCCAGACCCTATTTACTGAGACATCGAATGGATCGTCCCAGCACGTGTTCTGGAGTTCGGAGAGACAGTCGAGACTTCCCACATGTGATAAATAGAGTACTTAGGGATGTTGAATTGAGCTCTTCTGAGGGAAATAATGTAGACGATTCAGATGCTGATCCGGACTATATCCTCCCCAATGACCACAGTGGCAGTGATACTGTAAGTGATTCGGATCCTGACGATGAGAGTTTATTACATGAGGTAAGAGAAAACACAACTACTGATAATGATTTACCAGACTATGTCAGTGGACGTCTAAGAAAAAAAGAGTTCGGCCCAGGATACCCTTGGTGTACTAAGAGTCCAAGTACAAATCGACGAGTACGTACTCCTGCCCATAACATTATCAGAGGTCGGTTGCCAGGTTTGACAGCACAAGCGAGAACGCTTGGAAGCAGTCCGGAGAAAAAAGCTGTTTAGGATTTCATTGTTGACACCGCTGTAATTGATAGCATAGTTACTAACACCAATATCAAATTATCAAAAGTAAGGAGTGGTCTTGCTGTCACAACTAATAAGAGTACTTATAGAGAAACAGATCCTGTTGAAATCAATGCCCTAATCATGAGACAATGCTCTCGTTGTTTTCCAAAGATTCAACAGGAAGGCCATACTTTTATGCTGCCATGACCTACAAACGCTTTGAAATACTTCTAAAATGTTTGCGATTTGATGATTCAGCTACACGTGATGAAAGAAAAAAGACGGATAAGGCAGCAGCCGTGTCAGAGTTATTCAATACTGTAATTCAAAACTCAAAACGGGCTTATAGTTTGTCTGAATATGTAACGATCGATGAAATGTTGGTTCCTTTTCGTGGGAGGTGCAGCTTCCGGATGTTCATGCCGAACAAGCCCCACAAGAACGGGATAAAAGTTATGTGCATGGCCGACTCAAAAACGTTCTACTTGTATGATGCCTACATATACACAGGCCAGGGTAGCGATCCCGAATGATTCTAGTTCTAGGCCTAGTGTTGGTCTTGCCTGGTGTGTGGTCTAGTGTTAGTTTTAATTTTACACTAGCACTGTTACTATGTAGAAATAATACTATACCTAGAACTAGACTCATTTGAGTTTAGCCTAGAAAGTTTTTCTAGTTCTAGGTCTAGTTTTAGTTCAATAAAAAATGTACAATAATTTAACGCTTTATAACAACTACAACTAGAATTAACAGTAGCAATAGAACTAAATATGTTCATTTCAGTAGCTCTTTCAATCTCTCTTCTGAATTGACATCACAAGGTTTAATCTGTCTCTTCGACAGCCCTATTAATAGATATATATTTCAGTGTCGTCTGGTTTCATTTCTTGTCTATAAGGTGTTAAATTAACAGTGTCTAACCTTCTGCAAGCGATATCCTGCCTTACATTAATAGTGTCTAGTCTTATGCCGACAGTACCTAGTCTTCTGTCCGCAGTATATGGTTTTTAGTGAGGTATACTTAGTATGTCAAGTCTTCTGCCTGCAATATTTAGTCTTCTATGAACAACATCTAGTCTACCATTAAAATTATTTAATAGAAGTTTTCTGCCAACAATACTATATTATTAATATTAACCTAATAAGGTTATATTCTATTAACCTAATAAGGAAAGTTAAATAAGATTTTAACGCAAAATTATGTCATAAAAAAGTGTATTTCTATTTTATATGAAAAGAAATTAATTAAAAAAAAAGCACATAAAGATAGTTAAAATGTCTTAAATCTAATAATGACTACAAATCCATTCCAGTTTTTTTTTAATCCACTTGATCATCTTAAATAAGAATAATAATTATTTTCAATGAGATTTATATTGATTCAAAATAAAATCCAATGACGATAATGGCTTTAAATTTTCACCTTCTACGATAAAACAAAACAAAATTACTTTTAAGATATATAATCATCGAAAAAAAAACAGCTCAAACTTAAAAATGTCCAAGTCAAAGTCAAAAATTCCTGTTAGCAAAATCTACTCTTCTGCCTGCAGTATTTAGTCTTCTGCCAGCAGTACCTTGTACTTTTTTAACCACATCCAGTGTTAATAACAGTGTCTAATCTTCTGCAAGCGATATCCTACCTTACATTAATAGCGTCAAGTCTTCTGCCAGCAATATTTAGTGTTCTATGAACAATATCTAGCCTACCATTAAAATTATTTAATATAACTCTTTTGCCAACAGTACCTTATCTTCTATTAACCCAATAAGGAAAGTTAAATAAGATTTTACGCGTTTCACAGACCATTATTTTCAAAAACATTATTTTCCAACTCGTTCTGGTTGCTTTTGCTACAAATGATGACTTCTAGAGCTTTTTTCTAGTTGTACAAACCGCATCAAACACAAAAGAAGCATTTAATACGGAAAAAGTGGAGGATAATAGTGACAAAAAAATCTTTAGGGTATTATACAAAGTATTTTACTTTGAGATTCCGTGCAAATCCATTCCAGGACCTACACAAGTTTCGGATTACATTTAGGATTTATTTATTAGCGCTAGTTTTAAAAGCACCGGCGACGTAAAAACAGTGACCGCAACCCGTTGTGTTCTTTCTTTCTTTTTCGCAATAAATGTGTCGTTGGCCGGCTGCTCTATGTCACTGTTTTTCGGGTCCGTTTTTACTTTAAACGTTCCGTTTATCCTCTTGTTTTTGTCGCTCCACCAAGAAAAAAACCTTTAAAATATATTATTAAAAAATTTATTGCTCCCAGGATAATAAATTTTTTCGTCTTTTACAAAGCGTTACATTTACACCTTTGCGTTGTTTCTAAGGTGGTGGTTCTCTCAAGATAAATTTAATCCCAAGAGAGTTCACCTCTAAGAAAACGTGACGTTGTTTGTGTCATCCCAACCAGACGTCTGGAATACTTCCGTGTGTACTACGTAAAGTTTATTCTAGCAAGCAAAAGCTCATAGTCATTGTCCTATGCTCTTCTCGAGAAAGGTTTCATGAAGACGAATTGCTTTTGGGAATACGCATAAAGCTTTTTGAATATGTACGTTATTATTAATTGATTAGCTTTGTTTATTGATTATGAGGAAGTTTAAGATGTTTTTTGGGAAACTTCGTCGTCGTGACCGTAAACTTATATTACCCAGGCAGGGTTTTATTGAAAACGGCTTCGAGTGAATAAGGAAATTGCGGACCACCCTTAAAACTCGACCCGATAGGAACGGGGGCGCGCTCGTTTGATTTTACGGGGCGAAATGGACCCCATTCTGTTATTACCTCTACGGGGCCATAAGAATCCGAGCGAATTTAGATGTTACGCGGCCACCTGAACGACGTCCCAAGGATATTTTAGGACCAATTTTAACTCATAGTCGTAACTCTTAAAAGATTTTCAATCGATATCTTTTCAAATAATCAATTCTTTCGTGTTTATTCGAAACTACGGTTAAATTTTAATTGACAAAACTACACCGTGTAGAATTATACTAACGGAAATGGTAAACATATTGTGTTTAAGCGACACCAGAGGTAACATTAATTGCGATTGCGTTGTATGTTACCGTATGTAGCGTCGCTAATTATATTATTAATCTCATCCAGTGTTAATTAACAGTGCCTAGTCTTCTGCAAGCGATATCCAATCTTAGAGTAACAGTGTCTAGTCTTCAGTAAGGTGTACTTAGTCTTCTATGAGCAGTATCTAGTCTTCCATTAAAATTATTTTACAGAAGTCTTTTGTTAGCAGTACCTTGTACGTTATTAACCTCATCCAGTGTTAATTAACAGTGTCTAATCTTCTGCAAGCGATTCCTGCCTTACTTAAGGCATCCCGTAGTGAGGCTTAAGCGATGTTTATTATCGAATAATTATAATTTCGGTGCTACACGTGTTTCGCTATATAACAGCATCAACAGGCACTACTACAAAATGAGAAAATACACATTAGTTATTTTTAAGTCTATACACAAATAGATGTTAAGTATAATAAAATATTATATGTTTAAAATGATATTTACTGTCATAAGGCTAAAGACTTAAACCGGAATCGATTTTACAAGTATACAGAACCTTTTCTATATGACTTTTTTAGTAAATGTCTATAAGTGATAATAATCAAGATTTTCGTCAGGTTCTTCATTACCTAGACGATATGGGCAATCTACAATTTAAGGTGTTAAACAGAGCCGAGAAAGATTGTATTAATGTGTAATATAAGAATGTAAAAAATTCGTGGAATTATCTTTTTGGAAACAAATAGCAATAAAGAAATAGCCTCCAAATTATTTCTTCATGAAAAGTTCTTTGTTTAAGCCCAAAACACTTTTTATAATAATATAAATGTTTCAAAATGTGACCACAACAATGTAAAATTGAATTGTTGAAATTGGAAATAATTAAAATTGAATTAAAATTGCAAAAAATAAGAATTAAACTTATTATTATTATTATTGCTGCCGGGCTAAGGAGAGCGGCCCCTCTCGTTTCCGCGACCTATAAGATCTATTGTAAATTTAGCCCTCCAAAGATTTAGGGCAAATGTAGGTCCTTAATGAACCTTAGTATTATCCTGAGGTCTTGAACCTTTGTGTCGGTAGGTAACAGGGGAGTTTTACCGAAGACGTGCCTTAGACGGCCTCTGGCGACGCAATTGCACAGTATATGTTCAGCAGTTTCTGACTCGTCGTTGCATAGTCGACAAGTTTGATCCTCAGCTTGTCCAATGTGGAAGAGGTGGTATTTTAGGGGCACATGGCCGGTCAGGTAGCCTGAGAGCGTTCTTAGATCCCCTTTGCTGAGGCATAAAACCTCTTTGGTTTTGTTTTGCGACGGAGTTATCATACTCTTCGCTTGTCTGTGACCTGGAAGTTCTTTCCAGCGTAAGACTATCTTTGAAGCCTCCCAGTTGTTGATTATTTGTTTTAGGTGGCTTTTTTGTAGTCCACATCCAGGTTGGGGTCCAATAAAGGGCGTGTTTGCTGCCTCTTTGGCCAGCTTGTCGGCCGTCTCATTGCCCTCAATGTTGCTGTGACCTGGAACCCACCATAGGGTAACATCATTGCCCATCTCTCAGGTTGTTGGTACACTCTCTGATCAGTGCGGAGCCACACGTGTAGGCCTGAATTGCCTTTAAGGCGGCCCGACTGTCTGTGAAAATGTTTATGAATGCACCTTTTTGTCCCTTCTGTAGGTTCAAAGCGGTGCATAAGTTTATAGCAAGAACTTCTGCTTGGAAAATTGTTAAGTCCGAGCTGAGGGGCAATTTGATGTGGCTATTTGGTCCACTGATGCCCATGCCTACTCTAGATCTTACTATCTTTGAAGCATCGGTGTACCAGGCTAGGGCTCCTCTTTTTAGTTGAGGCCCTCCCTTCGCACAACATCCCTGCTACTAAATATGACCTTATACGGTTGGTTGAAATTGTATTCCGTCGGTATGAGGTCCGTTTTAATTTCAATCAGGTGATTTAGACATGTGTCCTTGAGAATCTCGAGGTGTCCTCTGAGGTTACCCTGCATCAACTTGAGTGAAGAAACTGTTTTCAGTGATAAGGCACTTAAGGCTGCCTCCTTTTGTATATGTAAGTGGAGTGGTGTGAGACCGAGTAGGGCTTCCAAAGCAGCCGTCGGACAGGATCTCATTGCACCCGTTATGTTAAGATATGCTAACCGCTGGATTTGTGCCAGCTGTCTTATGTTTTGTTTTTGGCCACCAAACCAATGAGGCGTAGGCGACCATGGGTCTGATTATTGCTACGTAGGCCCAATGAGCCATTCGTGGTTTGAGACCCCAGTTCCTTCCTAGGAGCCTGCGGCAGATCTGGTTTGCCATGATGGCCTTTTTCCTCACCTTATCTAAGTGTGAGTTCCAGTTTAGTTTACTGTCAAGTGTTACCCCTAGCTATTTAGTTTCTGTTTTGAGGTTAATAGTTCTGCTTTCAATGGAGGGTGCTTTTATTTGTAGCTTCCTTCTCCGAGTGAAAGGGACTATTTCGATTTTATTGGGATTGATGCTGAGCCCATTGCTTCTGCACCAAGTACTGGTGAGTAGTAGGGCTTTCTGCATTAGCTGAGTTATGATTGAATCATATTTACCTCGGATTGTGATTACCAGGTCATCAGCATACCCTTGTGTCTTAAATCCGTTTTTAGTTAGGGTGTTCATCAAGTCATCAACTACCAGGCACCATAATAAAGGTGATAGCACTCTCCCTTGGGGACATCCTCTTAGCGCCTTTATTAAACTTAAGTCACACCATCTTTCTTCGTGGTACAGGGTGGACTGAGGATGCGCAAGCAGAAATTTGACAAATTTTAGGTTAAGCGCGTTATATAATGGAGAGCGGGAAAATTGAATTTGAGATGCATGAATTCGGAATTGGCGAAATGTTACAAAAATGGTTGTTTAAAGCATTTTCATAAAAAATCTAAAGTTATTGATGTCCGAAAGGTCGTTCATTATGTTATCAGCGTTTTCTTTTTTGTATTTGTAGATGTAAAGTTCTTCGTACAAATCAAGCTGTTTTTTGATTTTTTAAGATTTTTAAGTAGAGTTATTTTGTTGGTGTCAATGGAGTGTTTGTATGTCTGAAGATGCTTATAAACGTTAGAAGTGTGTTTGGTCTTGTGTTCTTTAAATCTCGTGATTAGGTTCCTTCCCGTCTGCCCTACGTATTTGCAATCACAATCTTTGCATTCGATAAGATATACACCACTTTTCTGAAGATCTACAAATCTGTGTTTGTTATTAGAAAAACTCTGACCAACTTTACTCCCCGCCAAGAATGCCAAGTTTTTCTAAGTTGTGATTGTATGATAAGGAAATATATTGTTTTTGGGGATGACACCTAGGAAAGACAAGTTTTCTAATGTTATTATTATGAATGGTGTTGATAACAGATTGTAATGTCTTAGTGTTGTAACCGTTGTTAGATCCTATTTTTACTATGTTATTAATTTCTTTTTCAACATTGATTTGGTTCAAAGAAGTGTTATATAATCTACGAAAGAGAAAGTTGAATGCAGCTTTCTTGTAAGCCATGCAATCATAAGAGTTGTTGGGTATGATACAATCTGTAGTAGTAAGTTTTCTGAAAATGTTAAAGTCAACTCTACACTCATTAAAGTTTTTACTAACAAGGGAAGTGTCACAACTGTGTCTCACCGATTTCGATGCAATTTGGTACAGTCATAGAATGGGCCAAAATAAGGTTCGCACATTTTTTTATACGTGCGGTAAAAGCCCCTGGGGCGAGTTATAGGGGTTGAAAGTTTGGAGAAAAAGTACGTTTTCACTTATATTTTGAAAACGAAAAGTGCTATCAAAATTTGGTAAATTGTAACTGATATTCATTTTAAAAGAGCTTTCTTTTGATGTGTCACACATATAGCAGAGGGTTAAAAAGGGCGAACTACCCCTATTTTTTTGGAATTATTTAAAAACCACCCTATCGATTTTGGCGGCATTAAGTATACTTCTAGTGCGTTCAAAAATATTAGTTAAGGGTTTTTTCCCATTCGCCCTAGATCAACCCCAGCGAAGTTACGGGGGTTAACATGTAAGCACTTTTCGTAAGAATGATGTGATAAAATTGTCAGGTATTTTGAAAATACTTTAAACAAAACCGTAAATTAGTCGCACAATAAAATGTTTAGTGTAAAATAAGGCATAATACACCATATAGGGGTTGTTGGGGTTATCCACCCCCTTAAAAATTAATTCTATCCCGGGCGTTATTTGTCGATTACGGCGAAATTTGGTACTGTGTTTGTTTTATATTTGAAGTAAAAATTTTTGAAAATGGTTATAAGGGTTACAAATTAGGGGTAGTTTTTTGTTTATACCTCGAAGATGAAAACTGCCATCGTAACTGTGGTATTGTTTTTTAAAAATCTATCTATCGATGTTCCACGAGGAAAACTACCCTCATTTTCTTTAAATAATAAATATAAAACTACTAGATAAATAAGATATTTTATTTATTTATGAGTTAAAAAGCAACTGACAAAAAAAAATAGTTCAATATACCAAAGAAGTTTATTCTACATTACTAATTGACGTTTTTTATGTATTATATTAATTTTCAATATTAAATTTATTTTTATTCTACGTAGTGTTGGCAAAAATGAAAGTCGTGGAAAAAATGTTTTAAACATAAGGATTTTTTACACCATGCACATGTTATGACCGCTATATCCCCACAGATATCACACGTTGGCTTCTCACTCGAAAAGCAAACTTCCACGGGATTTTCAAAATGGTCTGGTCTCTCCTCTATATAGCCACTTGCAAACCATGCGTATTTAAAAACATTTATAAACCGAGGGGAAGCCAACTGGTTATGCGTCAACGATTGCAATTTTAATATGTTATCCCTCTGATGTAAATTGACATCATACTGGTAAAGAATAATCTGATCAGAGAATCTTCTAATAAAATTTTTTCATATTCTGAAACCAAATACATCTAGGGGCTGTATTTGACCTGTTGTCCCTGCAGGTATAGATAAATGTTTAAAATTAGTACCTGATGGAGTTATTTCACTAATAACTTCAGGACAATGGCCACTCCAAGAATCTAATAATAATAATGATTTAGAACCAGTATTTGGAAAATATACATTTTGGAGCCAATTTTTCATGTGTTCTGAAGTTAACTTTCCAGATTTTGATGCCAAAACGTATATATTGTCTGCTTTAAACATTGTATTTGCTACCCTCGGTCCAAAGCTGCCAGAGGGTTCTTTTAAAACAATAAAAAGTGGAGAAAGAAGTTTCCCATCAGCAGATATTACGGGTTGAATTGTGTAACTGTGCGTTGTAGATGACACCGACTGGACCACACTTTCTACGGTTTTAACTCCTAAATCGCTTAATGTTCTTCCCGAATGGAATTCCAAGTTAAAACCGCTCTGATCCGAATTGTAGGTGTTTTCAGGTCCATATATTTGGATTTGTAGCTTTGCCTCTTTAACGAAATCTTTTGCTAAAGTTTTTACTCGATCAACATTTCCAATTTGTTTTTGGGATAGAAATTTTGTTATTTTTCGGCTTACTAACCGATTTGCTTTCTTAAAACGTTGCACCCAGCTATGAGATGCTTTGAACAGTTGAGGAGATAAATTCTTTTCATTTCTAGCTTGTATAGCCCATCTGCGTATATCAATATCATGTAGTGGCAATTTATTATCTACGGCGGCTCTCGCTTGATTAATTACAAATTCGGTAATTTCTGCTAATTTTTCTTTGTATGTCCCTCTTTCTTCAATATATTTAGACCATCTGTGCAATTGGGTCTTTGACGTTACTTTTCGGTATTTGTTTTTTACGGTTTCTAGTTTCAAATAACCTTTCTTCCCACTTGTCCAGTAATTTACCGCCTCTAATTTGTACTCGTAGTCGATGTCATCCTTCAATGGACAATGAGCATCAGTATCTTCTACAAACCTGTCAGTTGTATCCTGGTCTTCAATAATTTGCTGACCGTCATTGATGCCATTGGATGAATCGAAAATTAATACAGTTTCGTCTTCAATTTGCATATTGTAGTCTTCCATACTTTCCATTAAAATACGCTGTATATTTTCTTTTAAACTAACTTCTGCTTCATTTACAGGAGTCTGGGGAATATTCATAACAGTAAAAACTGTCATTAGCAAATTTAAAACGTTTATTGGGTTTATTGTAACCATTGCTTCTGTCAGTTGCTCTGAAACTAAAATCTACCCACTGGGCACACGTTCTTTTATACTAGAAAAAACTATTTTGAGAAATGACCTTTAGCAAGCGGCACTAAAAAAACAAATATTGTGCCAAAATTTTTTTGGTAGGTGTATTTTTGGCAACATTATGTAGAATAAAAATAAACTTAACAATGTTAATGATGTGATAGAGAATTTCTATTTATTCTTTCATTAATTTTCCTTTATTAATAAAGGAATTTTATAGAAGATAGGAAAAAAGTGTTAAATTAATGAAAGAATAAATTTAACATTGAACATAAAAAACGTCAATTAGTAATGTAGAATAAACTTCTTTGGTATATTGAACTATTTTTTTTTGTCAGTTGCTTTTTAACTCATAAATAAATAAAATATCTTATTTATCTAGTAGTTTTATATTTATTATTTAAAGAAAATGAGGGTAGTTTTCCTCGTGGAACATCGATAGATAGATTTTTAAAAAACAATACCACAGTTACGATGGCAGTTTTCATCTTCGAGGTATAAACAAAAAACTACCCCTAATTTGTAACCCTTATAACCATTTTCAAAAATTTTTACTTCAAATATAAAACAAACACAGTACCAAATTTCGCCGTAATCGACAAATAACGCCCGGGATAGAATTAATTTTTAAGGGGGTGGATAACCCCAACAACCCCTATATGGTGTATTATGCCTTATTTTACACTAAACATTTTATTGTGCGACTAATTTACGGTTTTGTTTAAAGTATTTTCAAAATACCTGACAATTTTATCACATCATTCTTACGAAAAGTGCTTACATGTTAACCCCCGTAACTTCGCTGGGGTTGATCTAGGGCGAATGGGAAAAAACCCTTAACTAATATTTTTGAACGCACTAGAAGTATACTTAATGCCGCCAAAATCGATAGGGTGGTTTTTAAATAATTCCAAAAAAATAGGGGTAGTTCGCCCTTTTTAACCCTCTGCTATATGTGTGACACATCAAAAGAAAGCTCTTTTAAAATGAATATCAGTTACAATTTACCAAATTTTGATAGCACTTTTCGTTTTCAAAATATAAGTGAAAACGTACTTTTTCTCCAAACTTTCAACCCCTATAACTCGCCCCAGGGGCTTTTACCGCACGTATAAAAAAATGTGCGAACCTTATTTTGGCCCATTCTATGACTGTACCAAATTGCATCGAAATCGGTGAGACACAGTTGTGACACTTCCCTTGTAAGTTTAAGATCCAAGAAGTTAATACTATTGTTGTTTTCTTTTTTCATTGTGAATTCAGTCTGGCAGGGTTACCTTCATAAATTATGATGATGTCGTCAACGTATCTGCCATAGACAATGATGTCTTTAGTGAAATTTTCAAATTTTTTGGAAAAAGCTTTATTTTCTAAATTATTAACGAAGATATCTGCCATTATACCGGAAATGGGTGACCCCATGGGCAAACCATCAGATACGTCAAAGAATTCATCATCAAAAATAAAGAAGTTTTGTTTACACACAAATTTAATGACCGAGCAGAGTTTGTCTATGTTATCGTCGCCGACATCATCATAACTGGCCCTATGATTTTTAAGGTGTTTTTTAATGATTTTAAGGGTTTGTTCTATAGGAATGTTTGTGTAAAAATTCTTAATGTCGAATGAAATGAGAGAGGTTTTGTTGTTGACTTTGACATTTTCGAGTTTGTGAATAAGATCTTTAGAATTCCTCAGTCTACTCAACATGTAAAGTTCAAACTCATTGTAAAAGAACTTCTGTAAAACTTTAGCAATTCTTTCCGTGGTGGTGTTACTGTTACTTATTATGGGACGTATGGAGTGATCAGCTTTATGAAGTTTAATGAGACATTTAAGAGTAGGTGGTAAGGGGTTCATTTCAATCTTATTAAAAGTGTTTATATTAAATTTAATTAAGCTTACTTTGCATTCCTTCAATAGTTTTTTAAATTGGTTATTAATTTATAGTGGGATCTTTTTAATTCGCTAAATTTAACTGAATTCGATGTGTTGTTATTTTTATTCATGTGCTTTATAGCTTGTTCATTTTCTCTATTTAAATCTTTATATTTTGAGTGTTTGTGAAGTTGTGACTCTATTTCTATAGCTGTAGTAGTGGGATTAACTTTGTTTTTCATAGAAAATTTATAGCCCCGGTTAAGAATGCGTTTCTCAGAGCTATTTATAGTGATCGAACTAAGATTACTAAATCTTGGAGCAAACTGGAAGGTTCCTTCCTGATCTAACCTAACGTATATAGTGTGATCTTTAACAGAAATTCTCTTAACCACAAATCTATTATTACCTATTACTATGTTATCACTAGAATTATTGCTAATGTTATTGTAGTTGTTGACGGTGTTATGCCGTTGTATATTTACATCTTGTTTTCTTGTGTATATTATAGTTGGATCTGTGTTTTTTATATTTGCTGTTTTCTTGTAATCTTCCTAGTTCATCTGTTGTGAATATTCATTTTCTTTGTCTTTTTCCAGTCTTTTCAATTTGTTTCCTTAGATTTCTTAGAATTGTTTTATATGTAATTTACTCTCTTATTTTCTCTAGTATATTTTCCATTTCCACAAAAGCTATCTTCTCAGTTAGCAGCCTGTGTATGTATTTCAGAATGGTATCTATTTCAGTTTGTTTGTTATATAGGAATCTTAATGCTTTCCTCAGCCAGCAATATGTTTTTTATTTTATCGCTTTACGGGATCCTAGCCCATCAGCCTCTATATTATAGTTATGTAATATTCACCAATATATCAGATCGCAATATTAGACCTCACCAAAAATTCATATATAATGTAAAAGACATTGAACAGGTTACAACTCAATACATGAACGATGTTAATAGGCAAAACAAAACCACAGGGAAGCAACGCATTAATAAATCTTGGGTGGTATTTCTCATGAAATTTGCAGCAGATCCAGATCCGCAAATTCTGCTGAGACGGAAAACGATCGTCTGTCAGCAATATTTAGTCTTCTATGAACAATATCTAGCCTGCCTATCTTTACCTGAATGACGTCCCAAGGATATTTAAGGACCAATTTTAACACATAGTCGTAACTCTTAAAAGATTTTCAATAGATATCTTTTCAAAAAATCAATTCTTTCACGTTTATTCGAAACTACGGTTAAATTTTAATTGAGAACCTACGCCGTGTAGAACTCTACTAATGGAAACGATAAACATATTGTGTTCAAGCGACACCATAGGTAACATTAATTGCGATTGCGTCGCTAATTATTATTAACCTCATCCAGTGTTAATTAACAGTGTCTAGTCTTCTGCAAGCGATATCCAGTCTTGCAGTAACAGTGTATAGTCTTCAACTAGGTGTACTTAGTCTTCTATCAGCAATATCTAACCTTCTGTCGTCAGTACTTAGCCTTCTATGAGCAGTATCTAGTATTCCATTAAAATTATTTTATAGAAGTCTTCTGACAGCAGTACCTTGGACTTTATTAACCTCATTCAATGTTAATTAAAAGTGTCTAATCTTCTGCAAGCGATTTCTGCCTTACATTAATAGTGTCTAGTCTTCTGCCGGTTGTACTTAGTCTTGTGTCCGCAGTATCTAGTCTTTAGTGAGGTGTAGTTAGTGTATTAGGTCTTCTGCCAGCAATATTTAGTCTTCTATGAACAATATCTAGTCTACAATTAAAATTATTTAATAAAAGTCTTCTGCCAACAATACCTTATCTTCTATTAACCCAATAAGGAAAGTTAAATAAGATTTTACATTCTTGACAGAGGATTATTTTCAAAAACATTATTCTCCAATTCGTTCTGGTTGTTTTTGCAACAAACGATGACGTCTAGAGCTTTCTTCTAGCTGTACAAACCGCATTGGACACTCATTTTCGCGATGTTAGTGAGCGTCAAACACAAAAGAAGCATCAAATCCGGAAAAAATTAAGGATAATAGTGACAAAAAAATGTGTAGGGTATTCCACAAAGTATTCTACTTTGAGATTCCCTACAAATTCACTGTAAGACCTACACAAGTTTCAAATTACATTCAGGATTTATTTAAACGAATTTTAACTCATAGTCGTAACTCTTAAAAGATTTTCAATCAATATCTTTTAAAAAAATCAATTCTTTCATGTTTATTCGAAACTACGGTTAAATTTGAATCGAGAAACTACACCGTATAGAACTCTACTAATGGAAACGGTAAATATATTGTGTTCAAGCGACACCAGAGGTAACATTAATTGCGATTGCGTCGTATGTTACCGTATGTAGCGTCGCTAATTACCGGCGATTTAACGCAACCTGAACTTTCCGATTCAATAACACCGTCAATAAGAGTTATTAGGAACCGATACCAAGTCAATATTATGGCAATTAGATCGAAAAATCGTTTTAATAATGAATTTAATAAATATTAAAGTACAATGTCGAGTAAAATTACTAAAATTTATGAGGGAAGATATAAACGGAGACGATCGCGTCTCGGTGAATTTCTTCTTTTCACCCTTCGCGTTCGTAACCGAGAACTTTCGGAAGTAATTAGTCTTCTTCGTCTGCACACTCTGTTTAAAACATTCTTTCCGGAACAGCGGGGTGAGTTCGCCGAACTACTACTACTACTACTCGAAAGATAATTTCCTTCGTAGTCGCCCAAGAAGAAGCTGCGTTTCGTCGTTATCGAAGCGCGGGCTCCGAATGTAAGCGCCTCTAAATGCCTCTATTTTAATTACGCTTTATTACGTGGACTTGGCCAGGATCTCCTTCACCATTCCCCGTTATTGCAACCGCAGTAAGCTATTTCTTGAGAAATTACTTAAAGGGAGCTGTAATGTACATCTGTGCGGTGTTATTGCTCGCAACATTTACTTGTTTACTCTTAATTTAGATAAAGTTTACAAACAAAATATATTTTTTGAATTAATGGCCTCGATCTTCTCACCGATAAATTTGGTAGAAACGCTATAAAGCTCGAGGTAAATTAATGCTTGGCTATATTAGGGGGAGCAGAAAACCACTTTCATGGAAAAAACGTCGTTGTTTACGTTACTTACGTCAGCTAGTTTTTCATCAACCAACCTCCAGATGGTATTTATGGACACGTCGAGACAGTAGATAAGGCGACAGGTGTTAACTTTGCCCTCAGGAACGCTGTACTTTGTCTTAAGAGATAAAGAGCTAATCTTAGTTCTAGTGACAGTGTAAGTGTTAAACTAGAACTAACACTAGACCTAGAACTAGAATCATTTGGGTTTAGCCCTCTTAAGAGACGTATGGCTACCCCCAAATGTTTCCAGTTCTAGAGCTGATCTTAGCTCTAGTGACAGTGCAAGTGTTAAACTAGAACTAACACTAGACCTAGAACTAGAATCATTTGGGTTTAGCCCTCTTAAGAGACGTATGGCTACCCCCAAATGTTTCTAGTTCTAGAGCTGATCTGAGCTCTAGTGACAGTGCAAGTGTTAAACTAGAACTAACACATTTGGGATGCGGCTAAGCCCAAATGATTCTAGTTCTAGGTATAGTATTAGTTCTACATAGTAACAGTGCTAGTGTAACAGTTGTACTAACACTAGACCTAGATCTAGAATCGTTTGGGTATTTTTCTTTTTCTTTTTATTTTTTTTGTGTGAATTATAAGGAAAACAATAAAGGTTATAATAATAATAATAATAGCCGTCTTTAGAGACGTGCGGCTAAACCCAAATGTTTCTAGTTTTAGGTCTAGTGTTAGTTCTAGTGACAGTGCAAGTCTAAAACCAAAACTAACACTATACCTAGAAGTAGAATCATTCGGATTTAGCCGTCTTTAGAGACGTGCGGCTAAATCCAAATGATTCTAGTTCTAGGTATAGTGTTAGTTCTAGTTTTAATTAAATAAAAATCTCTCTGCATTTTGATACAATCCTTTTAATGCGTGATTTCAACACCTGCTTATTGAAAAATGATACACGTTGTGAAAAACTACAATTTATAACTTCTTCACTATATCTATCGATCTTACCCTCTCTGCCGACTCACCGCTCGTCATTCTCTCATACTCTCCTTGATCTTATTATCACGTTTCGTCTGGACAATATTCTTACGCAGGGTCAGTTGCCTGTACTTCAATTTTCGAACCATGACTTGATTTACTGTACTCTGTGATCTACCATGATCTTTAAAGTATAAATTGCAGGTTATTGATGTCTGATGCGAGCGAAATTGATTGGCAGCCACTTTACCGATTGCTTGACATAGATACTAAGGTGGAGTACTTTAATTCCAGGGTTATTGACCTCTATAACAAGCACGCGCCGGAGAGGCGGCGGAGAATTAGACACATGCCGGCACCTTGGCTGAATGATGAGATTAGGTCTCTCATGCGGGAGCGCAATCGTGCTAAGTTATTGTTCAAACATAGCCTTTCTGCTGCCAATCGGGAACATTATCGTGTGCTGCGCAACCGTAAAAGATAATAAAAGATTACACTACCGTCAGAGATTGTCTGGAGCCACTCATAAGACATTTTAGAAAACAATGCGATCACTTGATGTTATAGAGTCTCCCACAGATCTACCCATCTCTAGCGGAATATTTTGCGGATCCTCCTGTGATGGTTGGTAACATAACTAGGCAGAATACTATTAATGAATAACATTAAATACTGCTAATCACAGGCGCTATGAGATCTACACCTACGATTGCAATGGAGTCTATGCTGAACCTGCTGCCCCTAGATATTTTTATCATGGAGGTGGCCGTGGTGATATTGTTTCGACTGCGATCAGTAAATGAAAAGCAGGTTGTTAAAATGGGAATAGTCCGGAGCAAGCTCTGGAGTGAGGCTGTTAGTAAACAACCCCTCCTTAAAGCTCGCACAGACTACATTACACCTACTTTCTTAAGCAAGCCACACTTTAGCATTGAAACGATACCCCAGAGCAACTCAAGCTCGGGAAAAACGCTGACCATCTACACTGATGGATCAAAGAACTTTTCTCGCACGATCTGCAGCTGCACCTTTCCACTTCGTTAGGATCGTATTGCAGTCGGCAGAATCGTTGTAATCTGTACTGATAACAGACAGGCTATGCTGCCGGTTGGTGGGCATCACACTGCATCATCGTTGGTGAAATCCAGTCGGAAATCACTCGAAGAGGTAAACGTATACAATAACATCACGGTTAACAAGTCAATGAACCGTTTGTACCACTAGCTGTTAATACAGCATCAAAACTGATAAACTGCATCTTCCACCGAGCTTCTTGCGACAGATGGGATGGGACAACAGTAGGTGCCTTTGCTAAGAAAACTCTGCTCTACCCTGACCGGAAGACATCTACTCAGTTTCTGGGAAAATTAAAAAGTGACTTGAGGCTTCTCACCCACTTCCTGACTGGACACTGTAGGTTACGTAAGCACATCATGTTTTACATGAAGCTGGCGAATACACCCCTCCGTAGAGGGTGTGAAATGGAAGACGAGATGGTAAGTCATATTGTTTGTGACTGTCCCAACCTGGCGTACTTAAGGGAATCCATTTTCGGAGTACCGTGGCTCCAAATTTCGGATATAAGGAACTACCTTTCTGTTCTATATTAACGTTCATGAAAAGATTGGGCTGGTTTTATGACCCTTGAATGAACAGTAAATTGTGGGGACGTACAAAGGGTCCGCTGGGGCCTAAGTGCTGTGAAGTAACTCACCCCCACGTGAAACTACATACATACATACTATTAATGAAATTCTTGCATCTACCAACGTGCTTTCCTTTCCATTCAGCTTGGTTATCGATGCTGAGGTTTGGGATGCTTTAACTTACTCCAAGTCCACTAGTGTCGGAGCAGATGGTATTGGGTTCAGATTCCTCTTACCCATTCTGGATATAGTTATTACTCCTCTAACACACATTTTCAACTGTTTTTTTGAACAGTCTATATTTCCGTCAATCTGGCGAATCGCCCATGTTATTCCTAACCAAAAAATTAAATCTCCGTCCCATGTTGATGACTTTCGACCCATTTCTATTCTATCTACGTTGTCAAAAACTATTGAACGTTTAGCTTATTTACAGATTCAGAAATATCTTGAGGAGTTTAATCCAATTAACAAGTTCCAGTCAGGTGTTCGTGAAGGGCATGGTACTACTACAGCACTGATTAAGATCGCCGATGATATTAGATCTGCTTGTGATAAACGTTGTGTTACTTTGCTAGTGTTATTTGATTTTAGTAAGGCCTTTGATTCTATGGACCATGCCCTCCTTCCAGTCCTACCTTTCTTATTGGTCTTTACGTGGCCGCGTGGAATCTGTACTCTCTTCTCCTGTCAATATCAAATGTAGAGTTCCCCAGGGCAGTGTGCTGGGTCTTTTGCTTTTCTCAATTATACATAAATAGTATTAGTGATGGTATATTATACATAAATAGATGCTTTGTTGCTTCTTTAACGATCTTTTCTTCTGCTTTGATGCTTTGTTGCTTCAACAACGATCTCTCTAGCATGCTTGACTGGTCTAGCCGTCATGGACTTAACCTGAATCCAGGCAAAACGCAAGCCATTGCATTTGGAACTCATCCCTTCCTGGCACAATTTAATTCCTTAACTACCCTTCAACTGATGCTTGGCTACATCGTTACTCCGTTTTCTAATACCGTCAAAAATATTGGTGTGGTAATGGATTCGGCGATGTCTTGGCGGCCACAGGTTCAGGGAGTCTGTAAGAGGGCTTACTTCTGTTGCCATACTTCGAAAAAACTTCGCTGCTACTTTCCTCCTGTTGTACGTCGTAATCTTTATTATTCTCTCATTTTCCCACATATTGATTATGCCGATGTTGCGTATTCCGATCTGTCCGCAGCCCTTCAAGGTAAATTGGAAAGACTTCAGAACAATTGTATACGTATCGTAACAACTTGCAGATGATGACTTGCCAGAGTCGTAGATCATTTCGTATGCTTACTATGTTGTACAAAATTGTCTATACCCGCATTACTGTTTACTTATTTATCTGATGCCTTTCACTTTTTAGCATCACATGACTTGCCCACTCGATCAATGTCGGACTTTACACTCATGTTTCCAGTCCATAGTACTGAAATCTACCACAGATCTTTTACAGTACAGTCGATTGCGTTGTGGAACGATTTGCCTACCGTTGTTCGCAATACAGCTAGTTTAATAAGTTTTAAAAATGCCTTGAGGCGCCATCTGCTATCTCTTCAACTATCTTCTTCTTGACCTATACGTGTTTGTTTTCTTCACTAATCTGCCTTTCATCTATTTTTTACTGCATTTTTTTCTTTTTGTGCCTATTTCCTTCCTTGTAGTAACTCACTGTAAATCCGTTACATAATAATATGCTCATTCGTTTAGTTTTATTAGCACATCATTTAGTATTACTTTTTTGGTAGCCATAATTTATTTATTTAAAATTACATATACACTGTTACCAGTTGGGTCTCTTGGAGGATACCGCTTATTGCGATAAATTGATCCGTTTGTCTTGATGTCTATATTTGTTATCAATTTATGTAAATATTTGTTTTTGAGACAATAAACATTATTATTATTTATGATAAATATTTCAGTGTCGTCTGGTTTCATTTCTTGTCTATGAGGTGTTAAATTAACAGTGTCTAATCTTCTGCAAGCGACATCCTGCCTTACATTAATAGTCTCCCCGTTATTACAACCGCAGTAAGCTATTTCTTGAGAAATTACTTAAAGGGAGCTGTAATGTACATCTGTGCGGTGTTATTGCTCGCAACATTTACTTATTTACTCTTAATTTAGATAATGTTTACAAACAAAAAATATTTTTTGAATTAATAGCGTCGATCTCTTCACCGATAAATTTGGAAGAAACGCTATAAAGCTGGAGGTAAATTAATGCTTGGCTATATTAGGGGGAGCAGAAAACCACTTTCAGGGAAAAAACGTCGTTCTTTACGTTACTTACGTTAGCTAGTTTCTCATCAACCAACCCCAGATGGTATTTATGGACAGGTCGAGGCAGTAGATAAGGCGACAGGTGTTAACTTTGCCCTCAGGAACGCTGCACCGTAAAATATTGTGGTCAGTGGCGTTCGTTTCGCCATTTATTACCGATATTCATGACGGTTACGAGCGTTAAATCTATTGCTTGGGCTAAGTCGTAAATAACCTAGTATTCGTGGAGCTTCTATGTATAATAATACTACAATTGTAAGTAAGCCCATAAACTGTTTTATAAAAAATTGGAAGATAACAATTTGTAATGAATTTCTTAAAAATGTCTTGACAAAATTCTAAACCCCGTCAAAAACTTAGTCCAAACTAACTTTGCAGAGGTTATATTCGTTGAAGTTTACGTCGGAATACACAGAGTAGTGGAACAGTTATTTTTATGACAGCGACTCAAATCCCTCGAGGGCCTAATAAATACGCAATGTTGGCGCATGGCGCGGTTCTGAAATGTCTAGACCTCTCGGAAATGATATCCCGAGTTTATTCCCACGACAGGTATTCTATCCGCTCGCTAAAAGTTCTATTGAAACGAAAATGTACGTTTTCGTGCGACCCGGAACACACATATCACGTTTTAGAATTTTATCAAAGTAAAAGTACGCATTATGTATACTTGTTAATTAAAATCATGCTTTTACGAAACCCAGAAAGTTGGGTTAATTAGATTATTATCCCCATTAAAGGTGGCTTTTAGATTCGAGTTAATTATGAATTAGGTACGAACATTTTTTAAATGTTTCATCTACATCATAGCTTTTAGTGAAACAGTAGATTCAATATTTAATGTTCCGACTATGCTTGGTTAAATCAACACACCAAGCTCATCATAGTGTAAATTGAGCCGGATTCAGTTCCATTTACGTTCATGTTAATTATTAGAATTTACCGTGCGATCAAGAGTAACTCAAAATCATATGTTAGGTTAAAACGATTTATACATTAAACTATAATAGAAGCTTTAAATTAACTGAAGATTTATTTTTCAGAAGTACTTGAATTGAAATAAAGCAAATTTAATGAAGTGTGTGATCAATAATTTCTTATGTTTCACAAGCATCGTTCTTATGACTTTTTAAACTCAACTCTCCATCATCATTTATATTTGTTTAATTAAATGTTTAGAACGCGGTATCTAAAGAACGAAGAGAGATATTATGATAAAATAAAAAACATTTTAAAGGAAACTTAATAGAGAATTGGCTTGCCATAAATAATTTCTTATTTCCCATAAACATCGCTGTTATGGTTTTTTAAATCCAACTCTGCATAATGTATTGTTAAAGATTTTAATTACAGATATTTAATTAATCGTATCTCAAGAGCAAATTAAGATATCATGATGAAATAAAAACCATTTTAAAGGAAACTTAATAGAGAATTGGTGTGCCATAAATAATTTCTTATTTCCCATAATCATCGCTGTTATGATTTTTTAAATTCAACTCTGCATAACTTATTGTTATAGATTTTATTCACAGATATTTAATTAATCGTATCTCAAGAACGAATTGAGATATCATGATAGAATAAAAACCATTCTAAAGGAAACTTAATAGAGAATTGGTGTGCCATAAATAATTTCTTATTTCTCCTAAACATCGCTGTAATGATTTTTTAAACCCATCTCTGAGTAATTAATTGTTATAGATTTTAATTAATCGTATCTCAAGAACGAATTTAGATATCATGATGAAATAAAAACCATTTTAAAGGAAACTTAATAGAGAATTGGTGTGTCATAAATAACTTCTTATTTCTCATAAACATCGCTGTTATGATTTTTTAAACCCAACTCTGAGTAATTAATTGTTATAGATTTTAATTAATCGTATCTCAAGAACGAATTTATTATCATGATGAAATAAAAACCATTTTAAAGGAAACTTAATAGAGAATTGGTGTGTCATAAATAATTTCTTATTTCTCATAAACATCGCTGTTATGGTGTATTAAATCCAACTCTGCATAATTTATTGTTATAGATTTTAATCACAGACATTTAATTAATCGTATCTCAAGAACGAACTGAGATATCACAATGAAATAAAACTCATTTTAAAGGAAACTCAATAGAGAATTGGTGTGCCATAAATTATTTCTTATTTCTCATAAACATCGCTGTTATGGTTTTTTAAATCCAACTCTGCATAATTTATTGTTATAGATTTTATTCACAGACATTTAATTAATCGTATCTCAAGAACGAATTGAGATATCACGATGAAATAAAAATCATTTTAAAGGAAACTTAATAGAGAATTGCTGTGCCATAAATAATTTCTTATTTCTCATAAACATCGCGGTTATGGTTTTTTAAATGCATAATTTATTGTAAGAGATTTTAATCATAGATATTTAATTAATCGTATCTCATGAACGAATTGAGATAGCATGATGAAATAAAAACTATTTTACAGGAAACTTAATAGAGAATTGATGTGCCATAAATAATTACTTCTTTCCCATAAACATCGCTGTTATGACTTTTTAAACCCAACTCAGCACATTTGATTGTTACAAATTTTAATTAATCGTATCTCAAGAACAAATTGGGATATCATGATGAAATAAACACCATTTTAAAGGAAACTTAATAGAGAATTGGCGTGCCATAGATAATTTCTTATTTCCCATAAACGTCGCGTTTATGGTTTGTTAAATGCATAATTTATTGTTATAGATTTTAATCACAGATATTTAATTAATCGTATCTCAAGAACAAATTTAGATATCATGATGAAATGAAAACCATTTTAAAGGAAACTTATTAGAGAATTGGTGTACCATAAATAATTTCTTAGTTCTCATAAACATCGCTGTTATGGTGTTTTAAATCCAACTCTGCATAATTTATTGTTATAGAATTTAATCACAGATATTTAATTAATCGTATCTCAAGAACGAACTGAGATATCACAATGAAATAAAAATCATTTTAAAGGAAACTTAATAGAGAATTGCTATGACATAAATAATTTCTTATTTCTTATAAACATCGCTGCTATGATTTTTAAACCCAACTCCGTGTAATTAATTGTTACAGATTTTAATTAATCGTATCTCAAGAATAAATTTAGATATCATGATGGAATGAAAACCATTTTAAAGGAAACTTAATAGAGAATTGGTGTACCATAAATAATTTCTTAGTTCTCATAAACATCGCTGTTATGGTTTTTTAAATCCAACTCTGCATAATTTATTGTTATAGATTTTAATCATAGATATTTAATTAATCGTATTTCAAGAACGAATTGAGATATTACGATGAAATAAAAATCATTTCAAAGGAAACTTAATAGAGAATTGCTCTGAGATAAATAATTTCTTATTTCTCATAAACATCGTTGTTATGATTTTCTAAATCCAACTCTGCATAACTTAACGTATCTCAAGAACAAAATGAGATATCAGGATGAAATAAAAATCATTTTAAAGGAAACTTAATAGAGAATTGCTCTGAGATAAATAATTTCTTATTTCTCATAAACATCGCTGTTACGGTTTTTTAAATCCAACTCTGCATAATTTATTGTTATAGATTTTAATCACAGATATTTAATTAATCGTATTTCAAGAGCAAATTGAGATATCACAATGAAATAAAAATCATTTCAAAGGAAACTTAATAGAGAATTGCTGTGCCATAAATAATTTCTTATTTCCCTTAAACATCGCTCTTATGATTTTTAAACCCAACTCTGCGTAATTAATTGTTATAGATTTTAATTAATCGTATCTCAAGAACAAATTGAGACATCACGATGAAATAAAAATCACTTTAAAGGAAACTTAACAGAGAATTGCTGTACCATAAATAATTTCTTATTTCTCATAAACATCGCTGTTATTTATTTTAAATCCAACTCTGAATAATATATCGTTATGGACTTTAATCACAGATGTTTTGTTAATCGTATCTCAAGAACGAATTGAGGTATCATGATGAAATAAATACCATTTTAAAGGAAACTTAATAGAGAATAGATAATTTCTTATTTCTCATAAACATCGCTGCTATGATTTTTTAAACCCAACTCTGCGTAATTAATTGTTACAGATTTTAATTAATCGTATCTCAAGAAGCAATTGAGATGTCATGATGAAATAAAAAACATTTTAAAAGAAACTTAATAGCGAATTGGAAACATCGTTATGATTTTTTAAAACTGTAATATATTTTTAAAATAATCTTTAAGTATCCAAAGAAAAATATAAAATCTTTAAGCCGATTATATCTAAAAATTACCCTTTATAGGAAGCCATTACGATTTTATTGAGTCGAATACAGTATTGAATAAATTTTAAAACTACAAAATTTAAAATATTCCAAAATAACGCATGCGAACAACATTTAATTATTTATTATGTTGGTAAATCCGGTTTTAATCGAGTATTAATTTATGTTTGGAATTATTTTAATTATATTATATATGCATTAAAGTCTTTAATCTGTTCTCGTTGAACTGTAACATGTAACGATGTGAATTTCAAAGTCCACCGAATGGAATTGCAAATATCGCGTAGATTTCCTACTGCCCTGGTGTATTCTGTTGACATACACTTCGTACGATTGGCAATTTTGCTGATGTATTATTCCGGTTTCGTTGTTTGAAATGATTGTTTGACTGAAGGTTTAAATGGAAATGTTTAAATTTATTTCTATGTTACCATTACAAAAAAAAAAATTAAAATATAAAACAAAGTAAAACCTGTTAATTTTCTCTCTTTGTATTTAAACGCGAATCTTCAATCCAAGTGGAATCCAGGTAGTTGACTTCACAAATTAATTTATAATCGAACCGATAATTGGAAACTACCAGATCAAAGGGCCAACGTTAATAACGCCACTACTCGATGGGATCACGCTATTTGAATTAGCTTATATTAATTGTAACCACTCGAGTGCAAACTGCACTCCTATTAAGTAATCAAGCTTGTTACGCACGTTGTCCATCTGGTCTACTGGATAATTACATAACAAAACGGAATTCCATCGTTTCCAATAACAGCGTAACTGCAATCATTTAATTATTACTTTTAACCAAATGATGTTAAATTGAAATTGCTTTTATCATTAACGAACTCGTCAGGTTTAATGGTTCGAAGTGGACAGATATAAATTACAACCCCTCCACATGTTTTCACACATTCTCCCTTCTATACACTTTCCACGGTAAAACCAGTTAATTCGAAATGTTTTTAACACCAAGTGCGAACGCGATAAGTTACCCTGAGTTTAATAAATCAACCGAAGACAGTACCGAACCTCGAACAATAGCTTGGAAACGTTGAATTTATATTTATTGGAATTAGATCAGAAAAATGTTTTTATTTCTTTTTAAAAAATAATATTTTTTTTACAGTCATCAATTACATTTGATATTCTCGGAAGTCCTTCTTTTCAGGATTCCGCCAAAGTTTTTCTAAAACCACGACAAAAGACCACCGAAGAGCAGAAATTGTTCACCACGCAAAAAAAATGTCTGAAAAAAATGTTTCAGCTGAACACTTCTCTCAAAGCGGCTAAATCCAAATTCCTGCACCTAGACCTGCCACTAACCCCGAAATCGTAAACTCCAAACAAAAAACTCATCCCCCGAAGCCAACACTCTCACCGCCAAATAAAATCCCTTCCAAGGGAGCTACCAGCACCACTCCCAAGAAGTCGTACAGTAATATAGTTGTGTAGCGCATCACGCATTCTATTTTATTTTGAATAGATGTAGTAGATGTGTGTTGTTGTGTTACAGTTTGCAATAAAGTTTGACAAGTTGAATTTAAATCACTGATGGCTTTTAATAAAGGAAAATCATGCGTTGAATGTGAATTTTGGGAAGGTGTAATTTCTGAAACTTTTAATGAAGGATAAGTACCGGAATTTAAAGAATCCCAAATTTTATCTGCCATCGTCAACAATTCAAGTGGATCACTTTTCCAGAGGCCAGTAAGGCAACTGAAATTGTGTGTGGAAGCCTCCTCTTCCAAAGCTTTAATGGTAAGTCGTGACTTACAACTTGAGAACCACCTGCAGTAACCATCATACCTCGAAAGAATTCAGATGGTTTTCGATTTCCCATCTCTGAACCTGACAGGATATCATCCAGACGTTTCTCCTCACTTGATAGACTTGTGACAGTCTATCAATGGTGGGTTATTAATTACATCAATAACTGATGAAATGATTTCTAACGGTAAATTAGAAATCACCAGATTGTATTTAGCTTTGTCATTGTGCACATTACAAATTGAAAATTTTGCTTCCACCTGAGTAAACCAGATTTCAGGTTTTGATACGCAAAAAGGTGGAAGTCGCACTGCAGAAAAATTTTGTGTATCACCAACGTTGTTATTTGGCATTTTGAATTAAACCTTGTTTAATATCGAAGAATCAATGATTGAAAATTTGAAAAATATAATCTCTGATTTATGAGGAATAAAAACTATTGTTACCACCCTTCATGGATTTCCTTTCCTTCTTCGTTCTTTTTATTTCTATGTTTGAAACATCGTCATTAATTTAAACTTTTAATTTTTATTGAAGGAGGAATAATTGTAGCGCATCACGCACTCTATTTATTTTTATATATATCATAATGTTATATCACCATGGTTTGTTATATCAACATAATGTATTTTCCCATGGCGATTTTGTTATAATTATAAAATAATAAATAAACAGATAGACACACTTAACCCTTTGTGTCCCAAGAAGTCAAACATTTTAAAACTTTGTGACAGAATCAGACAGAATTAAAACACTATCAAAATACACTCAGTAAAGGCCTTTGGAATAAAATTTTAGCAAAATATGCAATCTCCCTATTTTCGCATAGTCTAAATGTCAAAAAAGATGCTAATTCAAAAATTCCTGGAAACCGTGTTTATTGAAATTAAGAAATAAAACTTATTTTAAATTGAAGCTTGAAGCTTTCTGTTTAAATCGATGTATAACAATCGATGGGTTGAATTAAAAAAATATTGAGAAAACGAGTATTGAGTTAAAACTAACATTTTCGTATAACCTAAAAGTGTCAAAAAAGATGCTAATTTAAAAATTCCTGGAAGCCGGATTTATTGAAATTAAAGAATGAGACTTATTCTAAATTAAAGCTCAAAGCTTTCTCTTGAAAATGATGTATAATAATTGTTGGGTTGGATTGGAAAAATATAGAGAAAAAAAATTTTTAAACAAAACTTACATTTTCGAATAACCTAAAAATGTTAAAAAGATGCTAATTTAAAAATTCCTGTAAGCCGTATTTATTGAAATTAAGGAATGAAACTTATTTTAAATTAAAGCTCAAAGCTTTCTCTTGAAAATGATGTATAATAATTGTTGGGTTGGATTGGAAAAAAATAGAGAAAAAAAATTTTGAAACAAAACTTACATTTTCGAATAACCTAAAAATGTTAAAAAGATGCTAATTTAAAAATTCCTGTAAGCCGTATTTATTGAAATTAAGGAATGAAACTTATTTTAAATTAAAGCTCAAAGCTTTCTCTTGAAAATGATGTATAATAATTGTTGGGTTGGATTGGAAAAAAATAGAGAAAAAAAATTTTGAAACAAAACTTACATTTTCGAATAACCTAAAAATGTTAAAAAGATGCTAATTTAAAAATTCCTGTAAGCCGTATTTATTGAAATTAAGGAATGAAACTTATTTTAAATTAAAGCTCAAAGCTTTCTCTTTAAAATGATGTATAATAATTGTTGGGTTGGATTGGAAAAATATTAAGAAAAAAAATGTTGAAACAACACTTACATTTAAAAGAGTCAAAAAAGATGCTAATTTAAAAATTCTTAGAAACCATGTTTATTGAAATTAAGGAATGAGACTTATTTTAAATTTAAGCTCAATGTTTTCTTTTTAAAATGATCTGTAATAATCACACCTAATAACCATTTATCAAGGAAATACCTTCTTAAAGAACAAAATTCAACAACACCACTTTTCACTAAACTTCTAACCTCACATCTGGATGAATAAGTTTAAAGTGTACCTAAAAATCCTACAGTGCGGTTTGCGATGTTTTTTATACAGATTATTTCTTGTATACACTTGTATAGTAGAAAGTACAGACAGCTCTAAATGCGCCGAATAGATAACTACAGTTTAAAATGAGTGTTTAAAATTACCGGTACTTTAAAGTACCGTCGGGACACAAAGGGTTAAAACAGTCTATCAAATACTGCATTTTAATTTTTAATATTTTATTATACGATTAATTAATATAGAGTTACAAATAAATATACTCTATAAGTTGCTTTTAACAAAAAACTTGGTTCTCCCAAATAGACCAGCAAACTCAAAAACCCAAGTTCACAGTTTTTATAGAATTCACCATCATCATTTACGGGATATGGAAGCTATAAGAGCTACAATGATGACAATCACCGAACCATTGAGATTGATCTCTGTCTACAACAAACCAAGACAACATGAACTGGACCACGAGGAGACCACTGGTTCAAAATCTAATCTGGAAATCCAGGTTGTCAAAACTGTTGGGAGAACGCTCCGTCGCACAGTGTTTCAGAATACTATTTTAGCTGGACAAAATGCACGAAAGTGTTTTTTTATAAAGTAGTTTGTAACAATTGCAAACTACTTTTTAATGTCTTTATAAATTGACAATTGGCAGGAATCTGCTCGTTTGTTCGGGGTTGTTTGGCAATCGTATGTAGAAAAGGGTCTACTGCAGCCTATTAAATCGTTACATTTATTAGCTCTGTTTATTTCAAGCAGTGTTCCAGCAATTGCAGTTCTGTGTTTCTAAAATTTCATCTAAAGGTATGTAAACTATCTTGCAGTAACTAAATCTACTTTTTTAAAATATTATTACGACAATCTCATTAAGAAACAAATTATGTAATAATGTAAATTTTACCTATAATTGTCAGATTTTAGTCAAGCTAATATTAAATTTTCCGTATTCCTCCAATTTTTTCTAAAAATGGTATTCAAGAGTTTAAATATTAATATTTGCAACCATATCTCACCAACTATATACATTATTGCAGTTTCTACAATGGACGACGCACTCACTAGAAGAGAATTAAGACTAGAAGACTATGATGATCACGTAACCGGATGTGTGCTAAAAGCGACTGACAGTTGTCGAGTGCAGCACAAAGTACATACAAGAGAAAATGTATAGAACGGATATGGGAAATGAACAATATGATGATGCATTCTTGTTCGTAATTTTATTGGTTCCGCTTCAATTAAAACATAATGAAGCAATAAAATGGGTAAATCCACGCCCTTCGTCAACACGCTATTGTCGCCGAATAAAGTTATTGTTTCAGGAAGAGACTGCAGAACTAACTCGAACAGAAGTTAGTAAAGTAGAAACAGAAATAAAAGTTCTTTCTCCGACACATATTATAAATGAAGGCAAAGACATAATCGCCAACACCGAGGATCTGTTCAATATGTTATTAGTTTCGTCAGATCCGCTAATTACAAACTTCAGAAGTGTCGTTTCTAAGAAAATAGAGAATATTTCCGATGAAGGAGGAGTTTTTGAATATAATTATGTCTAAACAAGTTGTATTTTCTTCAATATTAATTTTGTCCACCTAGATTTATGAAATGGACCACTATGCGTCGTCTGCGTCTTCAGCTGATCGCTAAGGTTACATATAATCGAAAGATGACTCCAACAGTTATCTATGGAAGAACAGGACGAAGAATAATAGACGAAGTAAATTTGATCCTGCTCGCAAGATCAAATTCTATGAGGCTGTAATTAACTTTTGATTGTGATTTATTTTCTATAAATAACAAATACATTGATAACTACTTTTGATTACAATTCACAAAACAAAATCATTATTAAGTTGATTCTCGTTTCTTCAAACCAATTTTAACCCCGTTTTCAGATACTAAAGTTAATTCCACAGCGAGGCAAAGTTCGTGTTGAACATCAACCAGTTCGTAGTTTAAAAGTATTTTTATTAAAACGGTTTTAATTGCAAGTTGAGCGTATTGTTTACCTAAATTAAATACAGTGAATTAAAAGGCAGTGAATTTCACCTAAGATGCAATATACAACAATATATTTCAATAGAAACCAGGGCGTATCTACTTACTTTGTCCCACATAAAATGCAACACACTAGAAGAATGCAACATGCTACTGTAAAACTAGAAGTAACTCTAGACTTAGAACTAAAGACATTTCGTTTAGCAGTACCTCTTTTAAGATGGCTGGTAGCATAAAATATCACTAACAATAAGTTGCATATTTTTATTGAATTAAAACTAGAACTAATACTAGACCTAGAACTAGAATCATTCGGGTTTAGCCGTCTTTAGAGACGTGCGGCTAAGTCCAAATGATTCTAGTTCTAGGTATAGTGTTAGTTCTACATAGTAACAGTGTTAGTGTAAAACTAGTACTAGACCTAGAACTAGAATCATTCGGGTTTAGCCGTCTTTAGACACGTGCGGCTAAATCCAAATGATTCTAGTTCTAGGTATAGTGTTAATTCTACATAGTAATAGTGCTAGTGTAAAACTAGAACTAATACTAGACCTAGAATCATTCAGGTTTAGCCGTCTTTAGATACGTGCGGCTAAATCCAAATGATTCTAGTTCTAGGTATAGTGTTAGTTCTACATAGTAACAGTGTTAGTGTAAAACTAGTACTAGACCTAGAACTAGAATCATTCGCGTTTCGCCGTCTTTAGAGACGTGCGGCTAAATCCAAATGATTCTAGTTCTGGGTATAGTGTTGGTTCTGCATAGGAACAGTGCTATGTAAAACTAGAACTAGAATCATTAGGGTTTAGTCGTCTTTAGAGACGTACGGCTAAACTCAAATAATTCTAGTTCTAGGTATAGTGTTAGTTCTACATAGTAATAGTGCTAGTGTAAAACTAGAACTAATACTAGACCTAGACCTAGAATCATTCAGGTTTAGCCGTCTTTAGATACGTGCGGCTAAATCCAAATAATTCTAGTTCTAGGTATAGTGTTAGTTCTACATAGTAACAGTGTTAGTGTAAAACTAGTACTAGACCTAGAACTAGAATCATTCGGGTTTAGCCGTCTTTAGAGACGTGCGGCTAAATCCAAATGATTCTAGTTCTGGGTATAGTGTTAGTTCTGCATAGTAATAGTGCTAGTGTAAAACTAGAACTAATACTAGACCTAGAATCATTCAGGTTTAGCCGTCTTTAGATACGTGCGGCTAAATCCAAATGATTCTAGTTCTAGGTATAGTGTTAGTTCTACATAGTAACAGTGTTAGTGTAAAACTAGTACTAGACCTAGAACTAGAATCATTCGCGTTTCGCCGTCTTTAGAGACGTGCGGCTAAATCCAAATGATTCTAGTTCTGGGTATAGTGTTGGTTCTGCATAGGAACAGTGCTATGTAAAACTAGAACTAGAATCATTAGGGTTTAGTCGTCTTTAGAGACGTACGGCTAAACTCAAATAATTCTAGTTCTAGGTATAGTGTTAGTTCTACATAGTAATAGTGCTAGTGTAAAACTAGAACTAATACTAGACCTAGACCTAGAATCATTCAGGTTTAGCCGTCTTTAGATACGTGCGGCTAAATCCAAATAATTCTAGTTCTAGGTATAGTGTTAGTTCTACATAGTAACAGTGTTAGTGTAAAACTAGTACTAGACCTAGAACTAGAATCATTCGGGTTTAGCCGTCTTTAGAGACGTGCGGCTAAATCCAAATGATTCTAGTTTTGGGTATAGTGTTAGTTCTGCATAGTAATAGTGCTAGTGTAAAACTAGAACTAATACTAGACCTAGAATCATTCAGGTTTAGCCGTCTTTAGATACGTGCGGCTAAATCCAAATGATTCTAGTTCTAGGTATAGTGTTAGTTCTACATAGTAACAGTGTTAGTGTAAAACTAGTACTAGACCTAGAACTAGAATCATTCGCGTTTCGCCGTCTTTAGAGACGTGCGGCTAAATCCAAATGATTCTAGTTCTGGGTATAGTGTTGGTTCTGCATAGGAACAGTACTATGTAAAACTAGAACTAGAATCATTAGGGTTTAGTCGTCTTTAGAGACGACTAAACCCTAATGATTAAAACCTCTTCTTAAATCCAAGAAGATGGATTTGTTTGAAGAATTTTATATCCGAAATAGTGAAAAAGAATTGTTAATTAACGATAACATAGAATTTAGCGATCACAGATACTTCTTGAAATTTATTGAAAACTCCCGCCCGCAAACCGACCCGATTCGTCATGCGCAATCCGAGACCTTGTAAGTGCAGTCTGCACCGAACTCTCATAGGGGAAGCGACTCAAATTTTATAGTTATTTTTAAAATAAATTTTAAGGTAGGAATATTCAGATTTTTTGTCAGTTTAATTGATTTTTGTATTTTTCAACAGTTTGAAGGCAGTGTACATTACATGCCACTATAAAATCTTAAGAAAATAGTTTTTTGCACTGAACGAACACGATGTAAGTGACGCTATTTTTTGCAAAGTCATATAACCTATAAATAATTTTCCTTTTAACGGTTTTTTACAGTTTTTTCAATTTTATAAAACTAATTAATGTTTTATCTTCATAATGTCTTGGATGGTTAATATTTCAAGGATGATTTTTTAAAATTTTAAAAATTTTAATGACTTCAAATGTTTCGGCTTATATTTCAAAATTTTTCAATTTCACTGAATACTTTCAATTTCACAATTAAATTCAAAAAGTTTTAAAGAAAATTTAGTCAAGATTTGGAGTTTAATTAATCAACATTTGATGATTTTCGAAGAATGCTGAACGATGCTTCTAAAACCCAATGTAACTCCCAAGAAAATGTGTGAACCCTTTAAGATGGAGTGTTAACATTTGACGGTATTCAATTTCCCTACTTGTTTAAGTCAGTATTAGTAATGTTATTTCCTTAAATTTTAGTCGTGCCTGAGGACGGTTACACGAAGTAGCCGAAACAGTCTGTAGCACCGATTTTATAAATAAATAAATTGTCATCGCTCAATGCAAACACAAGTTGTTTTTCTTCTATATATGTCTTTAGAGACGTACGGCTAAACCCAAATGATTCTAGTACTAGGTATAATGTTAGTTCTACATAGTAACAGTGTTAGTGTAAAACTAGTACTAGACCTGGAACTAGAATCATTCGGGTTTAGCCGTCTTTAGAGACGTGCGGCTAAACCCAAATAATTCTAGTTCTAGGTATAGTGTTAGTTCTACATAGTAATAGTGCTAGTGTAAAACTAGAACTAATACTAGACCTAGACCTAGAATCATTCAGGTTTAGCCGTCTTTAGAGACGTGCGGCTAAATCCAAATGATTCTACTTCAAGGTATAGTGTTAGTTCTACATAGTAACAGTATTAGTGTAAAACTAGTACTAGACCTAGAACTAGAATCATTCGGGTTTAGCCGTCTTTAGAGACGTGCGGCTAAATCCAAATGATTCTAGTTCTAGGTATAGTGTTAGTTCTGCATAGGAACAGTGCTATGTAAAACTAGAACTAGAATCATTAGGGTTTCGTCGTCTTTAGAGACGTACGGCTAAACCCAAATGATTCTAGTTCTAGGTATAATGTTAATTCTACATAGTAATAGTGCTAGTGTAAAACTAGAACTAATACTAGACCTAGAACTAGAATCATTTGGGTTTAGCCGTCTTTAGAGACGTGCGGCTAAATCCAAATGATTCTAGTTCTAGGTATAGTGCTAGTTCTACATAGTAACAGTGCTACTGTAAAACTAGAACTAATACTAGACCTAGAACTAGAATCATTCGGGTTTAGCCGTCTTTAGAGACGTGCGGTTAAATCTAAGTGATTCTAGTTCTAGGTCTAGTACTAGTTTTACACTACCACTGTTATTATGTAGAACTAGCATTAGTGTTAGTTCTACATAGGAACAGTGCTATGGAAAACTAGAACTAGAATCATTCGGGTTTAGCCGTCTTTAGAGACGTACGGCTAAATCCAAATGATTCTAGTTCTAGGTATAATGTTAATTCTACATAGTAATAGTGCTAGTGTAAAACTAGAACTAATACTAGACCTAGAACTAGAATCATTTGGGTTTAGCCGTCTTTAGAGACGTGCGGCTAAATCCAAATGATTCTAGTTCTAGGTATAGTGCTAGTTCTACATAGTAACAGTGCTACTGTAAAACTAGAACTAATACTAGACCTAGAACTAGAATCATTCGGGTTTAGCCGTCTTTAGAGACGTGCGGCTAAATCTAAGTGATTCTAGTTCTAGTTATAGTGTTATTTATACATAGTAACAGTGCTAGTGTAAAACTAGAAGTAGTTGAAAGGTTAAACATACGTATTAGAAAATATTATATAGTGGAACTAGAATCATTCGTGTTTAGCCGTGCGTCTCTTAAGACGGAAACTCAGTGTTATCATAAGGACGTCACGTTTTTCCAAGCAAAACTTTTCCTTTCCAAAACTACCCAATGCCTGTACTATTGAGCTATGTTGCATTTTATGTGGGATAGTGCAAGTGCATAGTAGTTTCGTAACTATGGTTACTGCATTCATATATTGCGAGTTATATGAAATTCCCGGTATAAAATAAAAATTTTTATCAGAAACAATTTTTTACCTATGCATTGTCTAACTCCGAGACAAAATGGTGCGTATATAAACCGATTTTCTTTAAATTTTTTATCTTTGAATCGTTCCGGAATAAATTCTTCGGGATTTGGGTACAAATCGGGGTTTCTATGCATCACACCGGGCAAAAAAGTGACCGTTAATCCTTGAGGTAATGTTATTTCATCGCTTATTTTAACATCTTCGAGTAAATATCTCGAAAACATTTGTCCGGTTGTATAGATTCTTAAACTTTCTTTTATTACTAAATCGATGTATTTCATTTCTTTTAATTTTTCAAACGAAATAAATTCATTTCGGTTATCACCCAGGATTGAAACGATTTCGTTAAAAACTTTTTCTTGAATTTTTGGATTTTTAGAGAGATTATATAAAAGAAATGAAATGGTGTAAGTTGTTGTATCAAATCCCTATTAAAAAAAATCAATAATAATTAATTTATTAATTAATTAAATTCTTACCGCTTCTAACATTAATTTTATTTGCCGTATTACCAAATCTTCATCAAGAGTTTGATTCGTTTTCATTTCGTTTAAAAGCATATCAATAAAAATTATTTTTTCCATGTTGATTTTATTTTTAAGGCGCTTATTAATAACTTTCTTTATGTTAGAGTGTAAATAATTTATAATATTGCGTTCGATCCAATAATTTCTCGTAAAAAAATAAGTTACTTTAAAAAGTTCAAAGATATTCATTGTTTTCTCGGCGTATAATCGCGACAATAAGTTAATTTTTTTCATTAAACCTTTTAAATCGTCGATTTCATCATCCAAAAAACTTTCGTAAACGAATTTTAAAACGGTATTATCGACGTGCTCCTTTATGTCGACTACATTGATATTATTAACATTATTATGTTCGATTTCTAATTTTAAATTATCGACTAACTCATCAGCGCGTTTATTAAAAATATTAACAAATCTTAAAACGGCGTTTTGATCGAAAGCCGTCGTCATATAACGTCGTTGGTTTTTCCAAATTAATCCATTTTCGTAAAATAACGTTCCTTTCACACTGTTTTCAAACGCTTTATAAGTAATCGGCTTTGTGATGTGTTTAATAGATCCTAAAATTTTATTGAACATTTTTGGATCGGCCGTTATTAAAGCCGGATAAGGTCCCAACATTGTCCAAGCATTTTTAAATCCATTTTTTGCTTGTATCATCAATAAATCATAAATCTCTAAAAATAATTTAGTTATAATAATGTTTTAAAAGGATTTAATTTTTACCTTTAGTGCTTTTGGCGGATATTTTAACGTAATTAAATTGGTTAAGATGTTTTTTGTAACGAAAATAAATTGAATACAACCATACGATAACCAAAATTGGAATGATAACTATTAAAAAAGGTAATAGGAACATTTTCAAAACGTTTTTAACGATAAAGTACTTTAACATTTCGTTTTATATACAAGAGAGGGTTTTTATATGATTTATTTTTAGCTTACATTGGTTGTTACTTTAATCATTATAAATTAACACTTAAATATTTTTTACTAACTTAATTTCTATTTCATTTATATTCAGAATTGTTTTAAAGTTGAAATAACACATTTATTAGTTATTATTAGTGCGTTTAGAGAGATGCACGGTGAAACCAGAATATTTATTACATATTGTAGTTACATTTACATGAGGTTGGCACAAACCACCAGGTTGGTAATAAGGATCGTAAGTCAATCGATATGACGTTGTAATATCATGTATGGTCTTGTACCGATGTAACTAAATGTTATTCAGTTAATACACAGTTATAAAAACGTCTGTAAGAAACATACATAGTAAGAATGTAACATGGTGTCAGATGTGGGGTGAAGGTATTAGACTTGATCCTGAACAGATTCGATGAATTTTGGACCTAGAGGTTCCTTAGAATAAAAAAGAATTGCTTAGAATTCTTGGTATGTTTAATAACTTAATCAAATACATATCAAATCTGTCGGAACAACATAGAGTTTGTCTGGGGACAACATCATACACAAACGCTCAACAAACTAAGAAAGTTGATACTTTAGCTATATTTGATCCGAGAAAGCAGATTACTATTCAAAGAGACGCAAGTCAATATGGACTTGGCGCGTGTCTTCTACAGGATAACAAACTTGTTAGTTTTTGTTCAAGAAGCTTAACAGAGTTTCGATTATGTCGATTTCTACATAGAATACTTGCCTGGGAAAGAAATGTATATGCAGACCTTTTGTCAAGAGTTTTTCTGAAGGATAGGGTTAAAGATGATCCTACGATGAGTTTCAGATAAATGCTTAAACACCAAAAATACTAATTCAGAAAATAGAAAATAACTGGTCTACGGATAAATCAAAATTGCATGAGTCTCTTAAACCTTATTTTAAGATTAGACATGATCTATACCATAGGAATGGACTTATTTTCTTCAACAGCAAAGTCGTTGTGTTAAAAGTAAGACAAACAATTTGACATGGAAAAGACCTACTCTAGAGCTATGAAAGTAATTTATTGGCCAGGTCTAGCAAGAGATATTGAAAGCTATATTTGACGATGTTAAATTTGTGAAAAGTGGTCAAGAAAGAATATAAAAGAACTTGATTGCCTTTTCAAACCATATTTTAAATTTTTCAGACTATTTGGTTTGCTTCAAGATAAAACTGCAAATTCAGTAATAAAAGTATTAAAAAAGATATTCTCTATGCATGGCGTACCAAATATATTTTATTTCGGACAACATGCCATTTTTACTCGTTTAGATTTAGAGATTTTGCCATTGAGGTCCTATATATAATCTAGAGTGCGTATGCTGTTGTCCCCACCACGCCTAAAATGAAGCCAGAAAGGTCGCCATGTTAGATGTACCAACTTAGCGGGAAATTCGAAATTCTTATATATACTTATGCAAGAATTTACATTATTATAAACTGGAAAGACAGAAAATAATAACCAAAACAAAACATTAACTTTTTATTGATAAATAATTATTAATTATATGATATTTTAAAAGAACTTAATAATTTTTAGCCACAACCCTTATAATTAACATAAACTAAGAAGAAAATATTTAAAGCAATTCTGATTGATCACGTTAACCTTTGCTTATAAATAATTGTTAGTTTATTTAAAATAAAACTGAACATTCCTTAATAATAAACTTTACTTGAACTTTACCTCGGTGCAAGAAGGGAGTAGCTCCATTTATCAAGAGAAGGAGTTGGCCCCTTCTTACACCGAGGTCTTCAATTGTTAATTCCAAGTCAAGTAACCAGAAACACTTTATGAACTGTTGTGAATAATCGTCCAACCTACAAATTATAAAAAACATATGTGAAACGAAAAGAATTCGAAAACTTTCATCAAAAATTAAATTTTAATAAAAATAACAATATGTTTATGAGAATTGTGAGGTTATAATTGTATTTGCAATAGAGACTTCAAACTATAGCTAAGTTCAGGTCGGTACATCCAACATGTCTGACTTTCTGATTACCCCCACCACCACCACATACGCTCTCTAGATTATATATAAGACCTCAATGGATTTTGCAGATCAGTGGAACTTTAATGTAATAACTTTGTGGCGAACATCTGGACGCCAGGGAACTTTGTAAACCGTTCAAAAAATCTCTCTCCGGTCATCTGGGCAGGACACCCTTTTGGTCCAGGCAAAGGGTTCCCGGAAAACTTTCACCGGAGATATGACTGGACGCTCTCCGTGGCAAACATCTGGTCGCCAGAAAGCGTTCGAAACTATTCAGAAGAACTCTCTCCGTACATCTGGACAGCAGATCCTTTTGGTCCAGACAAGGACTCGAAGAGAGCTTTCACCGGGGATGTTACTGGACTCGGGGATAAAAGGAACCAGGATCGGCCCAGAGAGTTCAGTCAGTTACCACCAGTTACCATCACTTATCAGTTAGCAGTTACCATCGGCAGATCAGTCAGCAGTTACCCTTTTCGCGTCCGCACTTACATTATTGTTAATATTGTTGTTAATAAAATTTTGTTGTTGAAGACATTGGTTTTCCTAAAACTTCCTCTCGCTACTATCAAAGCATTAGCCCCGCAAACTTCAAGTCCATTTTACCTAAAGTAGCTAAAGTCGAATGGTCTTGAGGAGACAGCGGTGGGTATTTGTAAAAAGATGCTAAGAAATGTACGGAAGAAAGCGGCGACATAACAGTTGGTCTTAATGTTGCTCCATGTGAGTTGCTGTCTAACAGACGATTAAGATTTTCCTAAAAAGGAGTTAACACCTAAAATTCTAAAACATATTGAGGAAAAGATGAAAAAAGAAACGACAGAAACTTATTATAACAGAGGAAGTAAGGATGGACTCCAGGACAAATTAGGAGACTAATAATGTGTATAAAAGGAACTAGAGCTTTCTAAAGAAATCTTTGAATGAGACTAATTTAAAAACTGTAAATAAAGATGAGATTGAGTTAAATACGAGCAAGGAGACACTTCAGGAAAAATCATTGATGATTCCTGAAAATGATTCTAAGAAACCTAAGGTTGTTTCTAAACAAAATCATAATTCTTCTGAAAGTTTAGTACTTAGTAATAATTTTGTAACTAGTAGACCGGGTCGTACAATAAAGAAACCTATCCGATTTCGAGATTAATTGTTAATTTATATTAAGCCTTTTATTTTGCAAAATTGTAGTTACATTTACATAGTAGAGATTGGCACAAACCACCAGGTTGGTAATTTCATCCTGTAACCACCTTTTTCTTTCCAGATCATTTTTTTCTTAACTCCTGTAAAATGTTATGTGTTAGAATTTTATTGAGTACACTTTTTGCAAGTAAGTTAGCTGTATAACTGCTGCGAGTGCTGTGCCTGAGACCATATTCCAACATACCAGCCATTTTCACCATTACAGAGACATTATCTTATACAATGGCATATACTTCCACATTGAAAGTTTCTTTGGCTAATTTGACGGCAGAAATTACTATTTCCGAAAGTTTCTCACCTGTTTCCGGTTCCCCTGATAAATCCCATGTATTAACGAAGGCTTTGTTACCATTAGCATTATGCAACACACAAACAACTATTTTTCTATTACTGGACGTATTTTTCCATCCATCAATAATCATTGCAGATTCACTTGTAATAAACTTACTCTTATTAACCTTTCTAGTACGTTATTTCTTCTATTTCGTTCATAGATTTTATTTTCTGTGCGCCAATTTTTTTAACTGTTTCTTATCTTATGTGCTATTACACAAGCAATTACTTATTCTACAAAGTTTATTATTATGCCCAAAACTAATTAAATAAGTGCTATACGGGGTTGACTCTTGCAACCGACGCACGTAATACTGGATATTATGATGTGTCATAATCTGATTTGTGTAAAAATTTGTTCAACATATCACTCTGTTCAGTATATGATATTACCAGCCCTCATTACGGCGGCCTTCGTATGCAGTCTCACATCAGTGCAATCAGGTTTGTTCATGTTAACCATGATAACCATGTCGAAAAGAGTAAAACTGGATCTTTCGAGAGAATATAATACGGAGACAGAGCAGAAATCTGATGAAGAAAATGAAATTTTTCGGATATCTCTGAAATAGATGATAATCTAGAAGTTCAAAGCGAACTGTAAGGTCTCTAGAAGTCAGGTGCGATTTTTGTAAATTTATGATGTAAATCAAATGCGGTTTTCTTAGTATGAATCTAGCTGTGACGAAAGCAGTGATGATGACAAAAACGAAGGCGGAGAAAACTAAATGAAATCCTATTCCTCCAAAACCACGTCGTCGTTCAACTAGGGACATAGTGAATACCAAACCAGACCTGAATGCAAAATCAGAAATCGCCAAAAACATTGTGGATTGTTTGAAGTTGTTTATGGGTTACGAAATGATCGACGTTATAGTGAAATGGACCAATCAAAAAATTCCGAAAAGAAAAGGACCTGGATTCCAACAGATAGAGTTGAAGTTTATGCTGTAATAGGTGTTCTAATTACAATGGGGGCTCTAAAAGCAAAAAAAGAACCAGTCTCGTGAAAGAATTTAGCATGTCATCTCATTTATGAGGTTTGATAATTTTACAACTAAATTAGAACCACGAAATACAGACAAACTTGGGGCAATTAGAGAAGTTTTTGAGTTATTTGTGACTAATTGTAAAGATAGCTACAACCCAAATACCCATCTTACAGTGGACGAACAACTTGTTGGATTTAGGGGCAGGTGGCGGTTTCGAGTATATATGAAATCTAAACCAGCTAAGTACGGCATAAAATATAGGCCTTTGTTGATGTGGAAAGTACATATGCAATGAATTTGCAGGTATACGTAGGAAAAATACATGATAAACCTGAAAAACAACAAGGAAAGCGTGTTGTACTTGACTTAGTTTCATGCCTTGGTCGAGGTTATGGTATTAGTACCAATAATTTCTTTACAAGTATACCATTGGCTCTACCATCTTACATTGCGTGGCGCAATAAATATAAACCAGAAAAATCCCCCGTTTTTGCTTTCACGAATAATAAGCATTGACTTCTTACGTACCTAAGAAAGGTAAATTAGTGATAGTACTCAGTACTGAGCATCATGATAATAAAACAAGAAATGCAGATAATCATTTCAAGCCGGACATTATAGAACTTTACAACAGGTGTAAAGGTGCAGTAGATACTATGGATAAGATGGTAAATGAATATTCAGTGAAAAGAGGAACGAAACGATGACTTGCAATACCGGACTAAAATCTCAATGCCGGTATTCAAAATTTTTAAAACCGGGATACCGGTATTAATACCGGTATTGATATAAAAAGGTTTACTCACTAAATTACAATCACTAAATATATCTAATTGTAAGATTTTTCCCCTCTGCGGCGCCACCTCTACTAACAACAGGTTAATTCCTACTATATTTTTAGATTGGCAACAAAGCATAAGATACAGAATTTGAGAAGATAATCAAAAAATGGAAAGATATTAGGAATCTGTTCAAAATACCAATAAACTTAAAGGTCTAGATACCATTATTGTTTTGATGTCTTTCACTTGGTCCAAAGGTTCAACTTCACTGCCATGTCAAAAAATGAAATTACACTTCATCATTTGAAGCTCTGTGGAATTCTTTCGAATTCCTGCTTTAGAATTTTCTGGAAAGGTGCAGATTCAAGAAAGAAACTTTAACATAATGGCTCTTGGTAGTTTGTCAGACTTATCATACCACTGTTATACTTGGTGGGACACTACACGAATCAAACTGACCTGAAACACCATTATGGAGTAAAAACTCCACATCCAAAAATAGTTGTATACAGAGGGTATTTTATTGTTGGCTAGGTATGACAAATTTATTGAACACGAACATTAAGTTGTCGTCATGAAAGGTTGAGTCTTCATTATCTTCAACATTCTGTAAGAGTGCAAAATGATATTTCTTGTAGATGGTATTCATGCTGATCAAAAAATGTCACTTGAAAAAATGAGGTTAGTAAGGACATAAGATAGATAACAAATTTCTGTTTGGCCATTTTCAGTCAGTCGCCTTCGGCTAGCATTTTTTTAATGAAACGTCAAAAAATGTCACTTGAAAATGTAAACTTAGAACGGACAGAAGATAGATAACAAACAAGAATCCTTTACGTCATTTTCCAGCACAACTTCAAACTAGCACGGCCGTTTACGAAGACATCGGCCGTCCCCTGGCCATCGAAGGCGCTAATTAAAGATAATACTGAAATACCGGTGTTTTTCCATCGATACCGGTTTTTAATACCGGACAAAAATTGTCCGGGATCCCGGTATTGCAAGCTCTAGTTGCAGCTGTAAATACTACTTATATAATTTGGACAACTAAAAATCCAGAACTAAAAAGGAATGACTACAGAACAACTTTTTTATTAGAACTTGGACAAGAACTCATAAAGGCTAATACTGCTAAAAGGCTACAGGACAAGCACTTATCTAAAAGAATTGTGGAGGCTATCCGTATCTTAGTTCCTGTGGAGGAAGCTCAAAACCAACAGATTCCAGTCCCATCTTCATCAACATATCCAAAACGTGGTACGATATGCCTAAGAAAAGCTGATAAAAGGACAAGAAATGCTTGTCACAAATGCAAATAATATGTTTGATCCACTCATTGTCTTGTGTCAAAGAGATTAATTTGTACTATTTGTCAAGAGAAGGAAAACGTTCGTTAAAATATTATAATTTTCTAGTTTTACTTCAGATTTTTTTTTTTGGTTTATAATTTCATTTATAATCTTGGTTCATAACTATTAAATAAATGTTCTTAATGTTTTACTATTTTTCTTATTAATTTTGTCATACATCAACCCACATCGGACTTCATGAAATTTTAGACACTCCGGACCAGAAAGGTTATAGTCTACTAAACTCTTTTGACATCTACCGACATAAATGAACAAGACCTTGGAGCAGAGCTGGGACGGATACAGGAAAAAAGTATTCGAGTACCGGATACCGGATACTTACAATGTATCCGGATACTTTTTTAAAAAAGTACGGATACTTTCTCCATAAAACTACCGGATACAAGTATTCGGATACATGTATCCGGCAGTTTTCAGATACATTCTCGTATACTTTTAAAATGACCTAAATTATTGTTAAATTAATATAATATATTGTCATCCATATTTTACTTATAGTGACTAGTAATCTTTTCTCCTATATTTTTCCCGAGTGGTGTCTCTCACTTGCTAGGGAATGAGTTCTTTGAATTTTTTCTAAAAGGGGAAATGTAGTCTACAAATTTTAATCGGAAAGAGAGCCCTCGATTTTCCCACAATAATAAAAGAGAAGAACAACTAACTTCCAACATGTAAAGCCACAATTATTGATGTAGTCACAAAAGATGTACAATAGTAGAAAAAAAAGAAAAGAAAATAGGGATTCAAACACTTTTGTATATGTACAGTTCTGTTCAGATATAATGCGAAAAGAGCCGCTCGTAGAGGCATAAAATTGTACTAGAAACGACCTACGTTCACGAGGCATTCAATCCAGGTTTTACCTGTTCTGTAGGATTGTAAAAGTTCCGAACAGGCAAGTGGGGTGATGTGATTTATGGCCAAGATGACTAAATCACAAGGAAAAATTAAGAAAATGAATAAGTATAAGCAATCCATTTACTTGATACAATTCCTGTAGTTCCTGTGTTCCTGTGTTAAATGAAAATAATTATTGTATTACTTTGGTAATACAATGGAACGATAAGTCGAACCTCCTAAGAAATGAAAATTATATATTGATAGTAAATTATATATAAACTATATATTGAAATATATCGATAACCATTTTAATATAATAAAATCAAAAATCAATATAATAAAATATAATACTCCTATATAACAAAAAAACATAATATACATATAAAATATAATAAATATTATAATAATCTAATTGGGGAGAATTTTATAAGATGTCCATTATACCATCAAATATTAGCAGTATTTTGTAATAATACCTTTTGTATAATTTACCACTCTGTCGCATACATCTTTGCCGTGAAACAATTCCCACACAACTGTAATGTTGCGGCGCAGATTTAGATGTTGTAAGGCCAACTTTCTCGTTTTCTTCAAATCTTACTGATAAGCCTACACGTTCGGCAATTTCCCGTTTATCTATTCCTTCTTGATGAAGTGCAATAATTGCTCGCCTCGTAGTCAAACCTGACTCTCGTTGACCAGGAACACGAGGCATGTTGTATAAGCTTTATTTATATATTATATTAATTATATTACTCAGATTTTTATCTGACGTTTTATTTATAGAAATACTCTAAAATTATTTATTAGAGGAACATATAAAAAATCGTGCATTTGTTGTTCTTAAAAATATCAAAAAAGATTTAAAATAAAATTAAATTAAAAAAAAAGGGTGGTCCATTCTTCGGCCCACTTCAAACTGGGACGGTTTTACCTGGGTTAAGGAAATTACCCTCTTCCGTCTCAGAAATCGAATAGAATAGAAGATGTCTCAAAGATGTCTCAAAAGATGTCTCCGTCTTCTTCCAGTACCAGCGTCATGTCGGAGCTAACAACGGACGATTCGTATTAAATCTGAACAGAGCTGTACGTGTGTAATAATAGAATAGGAAATAAAAAAAACTTTATTAAAAGGTATCCGAACACCGAAAAAAGTATCCGGATACGGAATACTTTCAGGTTTAGTCACAAATACCGGATATCGGATACCAAATTTGAAAAGTATCCGGATACAGAGTATCGGATACTCAAGAAGTATCCGGATACTGAAGAAGTATCCGGATACTCAAGAAGTATCCGGATACTCAAGAAGTATCCGGATACTACCCAACTCTGCCTTGGAACAATACTAAAGTTCATTAAGGACCTATATTTGCCCTAAATCTCAGCTCGGCAGCAATAATAATAAAACCGGAATGTTTCCAATTAGTTCAAAGTCAAAAGGTGTTAATTAAGGTGTTAGAAAATGTTTATGAAAATCCTAAAGAAATATGAAAAAAATATTAAAACCAGGAAGAGATTAATAATGAATGAGACATAAAAAAAGTCTATAAAAGCTGAAAGAAAATTAAAATTTTAATTTACTTAAAACCACCAAAGCATAGTTTTTGTTTTATTCATTTCAACCCCTCCAACAATTTTTCTGGTGTTCAATGCTATACGAGAGAGTACAAAGGGGGTGGTTCGTTCGTCACGAAGTTAGATTATCCCCATTTATAACACACCAAAGGCATAAACGTCTCCCATTGTCTTCCTAGTTTCCACTTTTTTTATACACTTACAGCAAACTTTTTCGTTTTGTACTTTATTGTTTTAAAAGAAAAAATTCTTTTTTTTCTTGTTAAAGTTAAAAGAGAGAAATTTAATTTATTACAATTTATATCCTTGATAACAATATTGATATTTTTGCGATGACGGAAACCTGGTTAACTCTTAATATATCCAACTCTTTAGTTAATATTCCTGGCTATAATCTGGTTCGTAGGGATCGTGGGGGGCGCGGTGGAGGTGTTGCTGTGTACATAAGAAGCTTAATACGATTTCAGCTTCTAAACAGTTCCTGCTCTATTGAGCAACTATGTTTTACCGTTGATGCAGGAAAAAACTCTGTATTACTTTTGGAGTGGTTTATAGGCCCCCTAATTTTAATCTTCCTCTTTTTATCGAAACACTGGAGAGTACCCTTTGTGAGAGTATTGTTACATCTCACTCGACAATTATCGTGGGCGATATTAATGTTGATCTTCTTAAGCTTGATTCTCCCTCAACAACACTTCTTCACTCATTTGCGACTTCTATTGGCTTACATCAGTTAGTCACCGAACCCACAAGAATTACACAAAATTCGCAAACTTTACTCGATCCAGTTTTTACAACAAATGATAAGCTGTTTACTAGTATTGATGTTGTAAATGTACCTAATATATCTAATCATGAACTAGTAAAGTCTGAGCTGGCATTTGATATCGGTAGGCCTGCTGCAATTTATCGTGAAAACATAAATTATCCACAATTCTTGAACGATCTGAAATCAATTCCGTGGAGAAACATATATGATCAAGAAAATGTGAATGAGAAAATAACTTTTTTCAATAATTGTTTACTTACTCTGATGGATTTGCATGCACCTTTAAAAACTAAACGGTTTACAAAGCCTCCCAGCCCCTGGCTAACAGATAATACTAAACTACTAATGTCTATTCGAGATGATGCGCTTAAAAAATTCAAAAAGTCTAAGCTAACTCAAGACTGGGTTTCATACAAGTTGCATCGCAATCTGGTAACATCAACGGTGCGGGCTGAAAAGAAGGCATACTATGATTACGCCTTACGTAGTAAAGATCCAAAGGCTCTTTGGAGAAAGATTAAACTTCTAAATATAAATAAAAAAATCGATAACAAAGTGCCTAACATTTTTCTTCCAAACGATTTAAATAATTATTTTGTTCACGGTGATTCTTCACTTTATATCCAGACTGATCTCGAATTACCCATATTTTATCAAAATAATGTAAACCCTAGAGTGCAGATAATGCAAGCTTTTATGCCTGTTGATGAACATGAAGTATCTATAATAATTAATAACATTAAAACTGCAGCGGTGGGTTCTGATGGTATCTCAATCTGGATGATTGACTTGTGTACCCCTTTTCTCATTCCTTATATTACTCACGTAATAAACGCTGCTATTCATCAATCAGTTTTTCCGGATGCCTGGAAGATGGCTGAAGTAATTGCGTTACCTAAAGTATCTTCCCCTTCTGCCCTAAGGGATTTTAGACCGATCAGTATCCTACTAGTAATGTCAAAAATTTTAGAGAGAGTCTTGGAAAAGCAACTTAGAGCACACTGCGAAAGGTATAGTATACTGCCAGATCAACAATCTGGGTTTCAGCTGCGCAACAGCTTTATTGAACCTTACTGATGATGTATTTGCTTCTAGAGAGGCCGGGCAAGCCGCACTTTTGTTATCGTTGGACTTCACTAAAGCATTTGATACAATAAATCATAATATACTTGCATCTAAACTTAATTATTTTGGTCTTGGAAATCAAGCTGCAATTTTGATGAAGTCATTTTTGTCGGACAGGTCTCAGGTTGTGAAGATTAATAGTCAAGTGTCGAGCGCTCTGTCTGTTACTCGTGGAGTCCCTCAGGGGTCCATTTTGGGGCCACTATTGTTCTCTATTTATACATCTGATTTTGACCAGGTTCTCGAGCATTCACTTGTATGCAGACGATACACAGCTTCTGCTGAATTTTAATCCAAATAATTGGGTTGATGCCTGCATAAAATTTAACTCAGATATAGCATTATTTTCTGATGTTGCGAAACGCCATGAACTTGTGCTAAATCCATTTAAGTCTTCTGTTTTGCGGTAGTGTCACAAGGAGAGCGATTAAGCCTTTGATATTCGGTCAATTGGTGTTGGATGGCGAACCTCTTACTGTTTCTGATGATATAAAAATTTTAGGAGTCACATTGGATCATCAGTTGAGGTTTGAGGAGCATGTGGCCAGGTGCTTGAGGGGTGGGTATGGCGCCCTGCGTCTCTTGTATGCCCTTAGGGATGTCTTAAGTAAAAAATTAAAAATTATGCTGTGTGATAGCTTGGTTCTAAGCAAATTAAATCACTGCGACGTTGTTTATGGTCCAAATTTAACGGAGGCGAGTGGGCGTCGTATCCAGAACCTTCAGAACGGTTGTCTGAGGTTTATTTACGGAATTCGTAAATATGACCATATTAGTCATAAGTTGGCAGAGACTGGGTGGTTGAACATGAAAAACAGATGATCTACCTATGAACCTTATAGGATTGAACGGTATTTCGTTCAAGAGTAAATTAAAATCCTCCCTCCTGCTTGAGTCATCATGATTTTTTTTTTATTATATTCTGAGTTACTAATGTATCGCTTTATACTGGCATGTCGTCGTATTTTGTTATTTTGTTTTTTTTTTTCATTTTGTTTATTAGTATTGTTAAAAACATTCTCATTTTTGCTTTATATATATATTTTCTATATATTCTGGATTAAGTGGAAGAGCAGTTGGTTAATAACCAAACTGAACTTCGTCCAGAAAATAAGTCTATTTTCTAAGAGTGTATTATTATTTTCTTTCCTTTTTTTTGCGACTTATTAATAAAGGCATTATTATTATTATTATATTTGCGTTGAAGTTAGATACGTGATGTTTTCGAATTCTCAACCGGATAGGTGAAATTGCGAATTATTCACGTCCAATTACGTTTCACTATAAAGGTTTCAAATTAACATCCTCTATATGCTGTCCGTAGAGCGACAACTAACGACCGTTGCGCCCCCCTAAAGTAATAAATGAACAATTTCAACAAGAGAAAATGATATAATAAAATAGTTAGGTACTTGTTTGTCAAGGAATGAGAATTTCTTTCTCGTTAAACTAAATTATTAAGCTCATCTTTTAAATAAGTAAATCAAGTTTGAATTCAACTTGGCTTGGTTATAGATTTTATATTTTTAAGTTGTAAAAGGTAAATATAGTGGGAGCGTTGCAAATATCAAAGGAAGAAGTCGAACTTGAAATAAATTAAGCAACGGTGCCGAAGGTCATTGTGTAGAAGTTTCCCCGCATGAATTATGGATGAATCTGCGAATTTCATAGTATAACCCTACGGATAGAGAGCGTTCTCTTCTATCCGTGGGCGGCAAATCGGGCTCTAAATGGAAGAGTGCGCGCCGCGAACCGGAAAATTCTATTACCGGAAAGGATTTACATACTGAGAACGTCCGAGGACCAAGAGGTTTTTCTATAAATGTAATTACGTCGACCCAAGCCTCTTTTCAGTTACTTAAAGGAAAAACTTTGAAAAATCTTTTCAACTAAGTAAAATCTTTTTTGTTTGTATTTTTTTTTATTGGATTGCTACTTCTTTATATAGTTGGAACAACGGATCTAATACATCACGGCGAGAGGGTAATCTGCGGAATATGCAAACTATTCAGGTGTTAGTTGCCTAGGAGAAGGCCGGCTATACGAACTCGACGCTATGGATTGCCTCAGAAATGAATATTAATGATCGTATAACTCCGCATCTGCGCTTCCATTCTGAAGTCGAGAGCGCGAAGTCCTGAAATTTTAACCTCCATCCCATAGATTCATATCACGTCCTCTTGCCTGGGCACATGCAAACCGCATCCATTTGTTTACTACACAAGACTCTCCATGCTCCGAACCACCCTTCCTAACCAATTCAACTGATTTCTGTTCCCCAACTAATGTAGTACTTCACAAAACTTGGTGAAACTTGGATTGTCTAACATCAAACATGATATCGCATTCAATGTATTAATTAACAACATACCTTTTTATACTTATTTCGAAAGATAGAAAAATTTAGTATCAAATATTTTTTTAAATTCAATTTAGACAAAAATCTCATTCACACAAGCGAAAAATAAATTACATCTGTGTCTTTTCGTTCGAAGTGTCGGAAATATTTTCCGAGTTTCAGTTTCAAGGCAATAGCATTCGAGTTTCCAGATTCTCTAGGTTTTCCAGGATAGGCGCAGAAGGGCACGTTCAATATTTATGTGCTCGCTTCTGTTCATCTCGAATTTAGAAGCCATGACGGTCGAAATCCGACGAGATTGACACGAATCTCTTTTGATAGAATGTTTCAAAAGTCTTACATATAAAACCATATTTAATTAGAACGTCTTGCATAAAAAATTCAAATCAATAACAATGTACAAAACGTGAAATGAAAATTAATACCATATTTAACTTAACCTTCTAGTATATGTAATTACATAGTACGTGGTATTGTATACCGGGCTCGAAGGCCCGTTTGGGACGTCAGAGCTGAATAATAATTATTAAAACTAGAAATCACACTAGACCTAGAAGTAGAAAGTTACAGGTTTAGCCGTCTTAAGAAATGTACTGCTAAACCCGAATGTTTTGAACTAAACGTGTCAAATTCAGCACCTCTTTCAGCATCTCTTCTGAATTGAACACAACGGAATTAACCGTTTTAAGAGACATATGGCTAAATCCGAGCCTTTCTTGTTCTAGGTACACTATTACTTCTAGTGATAGTGCTAGTATTAGTTCTAGTTTTAGTTTCAATTCTGGAAATAATGCATCCTCCTGAAAATTTTAGAATCGTTCAAATTTGTACTCAAGTTCTTGATAAATAATTTAATAACTGGAGCTGCCTGAAGAATTCGTAGTTTTAATAATAATAATAATAATAATAATATTCCTTTATTACCCAACAGGCATAGCCCAAAAAAGGATAACAATATATATTACATAATGTAATAATACAATAATATGTATCTGTATGTGAGAAAAAAAAAACAAAAATTACAAAAAATTCAAGAAATTAACAATTGACCGAATTATAAAGAAAATAAAAATAAAAACTAAATGTGAATTTACATGTATACGTGAATTTGCATGCAGGTGATCACTGATTGTCTGGAATCCTGTTGCCCACTTTACAGAGAGTGTATGTTGGCGCCCGTCTCATAATGATTGTCCTAGCATAAGGAATGACGAATACGCAGCTATATCTTGAGTTACTCCTTGGAACAACAAACCCTAGTCGCTCAAGAATGAAAGGGCAATCGATGTTATATTCGATAAGCCTTTGTAGAAACCTTTCATAAAATGCGTTTCTTCTGTCCATCAAGGAAATCATATTGTGTCGTGCAAGCAAATCATTTTGTGGTATACCTCGCTCAGGGTAAATTCCATCAGATTTGTAAGAAAGAAATTTTAAGAATCTACGATGGACTCGATCAAGGCTTAAGAACTCACATGCATATAAGGGACTCCAAATCAGGCAAGCGTATTCTAACTTATCCAGAACGTAAGCACAATACAAGGTCTTTAATAAGCTGACACTTGTGAAATATTTAGACATACGCATCACAAAACCTAGGGACCTAAAGGCCTCCGAACACACATTATTGATATGTTTTTTAAAATTAAGACTTGCATCAAACAGGACCCCCAAATCCCTGTACTCCTCAACACGACTTAAAATGCTGCCAGCAATATTGTAAGGATATATGCATGGTGACGAGCATCGGCTATAAGTAACTACACAACATTTATCTATATTAAGGTTAAGTTTGTAGGTCTTACACCATTGCACTATTGTGTTTAAGTTGTGCTGCAGCTTATCTGCATCTGCCATCGATGAGACTTCGGCATAGATCTTGATATCATCAGCATATCCCAACATCCGACAATCAATTTTTAGAAGTAAGTCATTTATGAAAAGAATAAATAATAGAGGGCCCAAATTTGATCCCTGTGGAACCCCTGAGGTAAGAGTGAACTCATTAGAAAAATATCCATTGTAAGCAACATAACATTTTCTATGTTGCAAATAAGAGGCCAGAAGTTGAATTGCTGAAGGAACAAATCCGAAAGAGCTCAATTTATACAAGAGAATTCTATGGTCAATCAGATCAAAGGCTTTGGTGGCACCTGCCCACGTCTATCCAAGGTGCTACAGATAAACTCGGAAATCGTAGCCAAGTTGGTAACTGTAGAGCGACCGGAAACAAAACCATGCTGGGAAGCTGACACAAAGGGGCACGTGCTGGTGTACATAAAAGAATATAATAACTTTTCAAATAGTTTAGCAAAATTGGAAATTATCGAAATTGGTCTATAGTTTGAGAGGGACGTACGATCATCCTTTTTATAAAGAGGCACAATTCTTGATCGTTTCCATCTTTCAGAAAATTCACAGGATGTAATGGACAAGTTAATAATAAATTTAAGAGGCCAAGCAAATATATAACGGCAATCTCTGACCATAAAACTTGGCAACAAATCATCTCCAGCAGTATGCTTATTAGAAAACGTTGCCATTAATTTAATTAGCTCCTCTTCTGTAGTGGGATGAAAACAGTATGGCAACGAATTGAAATTAGATTCAGTGAAAGTTCGGTCAGTAGATACAGTGTGAACAGCAGAAAACATGTCAGCAAAAGCATTTACAGTATCTTGAGGATCAGCAAGAACATTGCTCTCACTATCAATCAGATTACAGGGTATTCTTGTGGTACGTTTCTTACCTCGGAGAAAAACCCTGTCCGTTCCTCGCAATTTATATTATTTAACTGCAGATATTTAACAGATTTAGCTTTCTTTCCACTTTCCCCAACTAATCACACTGCATAAACACTAGAACAATCTCACTACTTCGTTTTAATGGAATTATTATTCGAGATTTCCCAAATTATTATGGTTTTATCTCGGAGCAAAACATTCACACGTGATACGTATTTCGATAAGCCAGAGTTTTATAATTTATTGGTAAATGGAAAAAAACGGTATTCCGAGCATGATACAGGAAAACTTTGAGAACAAAAGTTGTAGCAAATTTTACCCTTTATACATTGCTTTCTAACATTTTTACTCTCAGATGCATCAATATAGAGAATTTTTCCAAAATATGAAAATTGGAAGAATTCGTAGTTTCACAATTGGTTCATGGAAAAAAAACAGTATTCCGAGCATGATACTGAAAAACTTTTAGAACAAAAGTTGTAGCAAATTTTACCCTTCATACATTGTTCTCTAACACTTTTGCTCTCAGATTCATCAATATAGAGAATTTTTCCAAAATATGAAAATTGGAAGAATTCGTAGTTTCACAATTTGGTTAATAGAAAAAAAACGGTATTCCGAGCATGATACACAAAAACTTTTAGAACAAAAGTTGTAGCAAATTTTACCCTTTACACATTGTTCTCTAACACTTTTGCTCTCAAATGCATCAGTGTAAGGAATTTTTCCAAAATATGATAATTAGAAGAATTCGTAGTTTCACAATTTGGTTAATGGAGAAAACGGTATTCCGAGCATGATACAGAAAAACTTTGAGAACAAAACTTGTAGCAAATTTTACCCTTTATACATTGCTCTCTAACACTTTTGCTCCCAAATGCATCAATGTAGAGAAATTTTCCAAAATATGAAAATTAGAAAAATTCGTTGTTTCACAATTGGTTAATGGTAAAAACAGTATTCCGAGCATGATACAAAAAAACTTTTAGAACAAAAGTTGTAGCTAATTTTACCCTTTATACGTTGTTCTATAACACTTTTGCGCTCAAATGAATCAATGTAGAGAATTTTTCCAAAAAATGAAAATGAGAAGAATTCGTAGTTTTACAATTTGGTTAATAGAAAAAGGACGGTATTTCGAGCATGATACCAGAAAAATTTGAGAACAAAAGTTGTAGCAAATTTTACCCTTTACACATTGCTCTCTAACACTTTTGCTCCCACATGCATCAATGTAGAGAATTTTTCTACTAAGAATTCGTAGTTTCACAATTTGGTTTATGGAAAAAAAACGGTATTCCGAGCATGATACAGAAAAACTTTTAGAACAAAAGTTGTAGGAAATTTTACCCTTTATACATTATTCTGTAACATATTTGCGCTCAGATGCATCAATGTAGAGAATTTTTCTAAAATATGAAAATTAGAAGAATTCGTAGTTTTACAATTTGGTTACTGGAAAAAGAACGGTATTTCGAGTATGATACAGAAAAACTTTTAGACCAAAGTTGTAGCAAATTGCGTGTTTAGCCCTGCGTTTTCAGGCTAAACCAGAATTTTTCTAGTTCTAGGTCTAGTGTTAGTTTTAGTTTTAGTTCAAAGAAAAATATACAAGAATTTAACGCTGAATAGCAACTAAAACTAGAACTAATAGTAGCATTAGAACTAAACGGTCACTGTAATTTCAAGTGATAGTGTTAGTTTTAGTTTTAGTGAATTCTGGAAATAATGTATCCTCCTGAAAGTTTTAGAACCGTTCAAATATATACTCAAGTTCTTAAGAATCCATTTAATAATTGGAGCTGCCCAAACCCTTTTTAAAGTCGTCTTAGACATCTGGGGGCATCAATATTTAGCGTCACGATATACACATCGTTTATTTTGGGCTTAAATTCCACCTCTGACAATCATTATGATCACCGTGTTCGCAAATCATAAATTCTAATTGAAATTAAACCCACAGATCAAATTAATAGGTATTACATCATCAGTTTACTTACCCATAGAGAGATTACGGCCATTATATTTCGATTCGCAACGACCACGAGTTCAGTTTGAAGTCGAATACCCACAGGGCTATAAATAAATATCGATAAATATATATACAGTAATTTTATTGGAATGTATGTTTTTTTTGCTTACTTAATCGATTAACACGTATTTTGGAAATGTAACAAGCCAGACCAAGTCCACAATATTGAGTATTCGCCTCGTTAACTCGAACAGTCTCTCGTTCCTCTTGAAACCGGGGATCGAATTGAATTTCTCGCCCCGGAGGCGATTTAGCATATGACATTCGCTTCCGTTTTGATAATTTATCAACAAAGTTCCTTCAGTGTACTCGAAACTGTAGCGAATTTATATTCAATACGTACCATTATGGAGTAAAGGAATTATATCAACAACTATAACTCAAATCTGAAGAGATTTATTTCTCTTTAAACTTTCAAGCATCATATTCATATTAATTACTTTAAATCAAATAACATTTTCAAGTAGGAAGATACACATTTCAAGGGGATACTAAGCACTTATTACAGATATTAATGAGAGCATCTCGCGGTTTCTGGAAACTACTACCGAAGTGCAGCTCGCAAACGTCTGCAGACGGCAATTAGCAGGTTTCGGTGAAGAGGCAGTTTCGTGTTGGAAATTAACCGAGGTGGGCGTGTGTTGGAGTATACTCAACCAGCGTGTTAAAACCGGAACGATCTTCACTGGAATTGAATGGCGGTTTATATATCATTACAGCAATAACATTCAATTTTAGGTATTAGAAATTGATGAAAGCCTTCGTACTTATATAATTCAACCCCCTCACAAAAAGCAATGAATACACAATTACAAAGCAGGGGAGAGACAATTTAAGGAATATCCTAACGGGGGTTGTTGTTATACTAACGAAAACGAAATTTATATGCATTACCCAAAGGGCAATAAAGAACTTTAATGTTAGCGGTTTCAACACCCCCTGTTATTAGAACTTCAACCGTGAAGATGACTAAAAACAATATTTACCCTCAAATGTGAAAGCATATTTTGTAAAATTAAATTTAAATTCTTATTCCATTATTATACTAAAATTTCATAAACGAAAAAAAAGCTAAAAGATTATAATTTATTATTATTATAAGAACGAAGTAAGAATGCGTTACAAAATGCAAGAAGGTGGCGAAGTGAACGCGTCTCGGTTAGGCGAAGAGAACAAGGGGACGTGATTTGAATTTATGAGACAGAAGTTAAAATTTCACAACTTTCGTCAGCTGTGCGTACACGAACTAGATAGAACGTGACCTACAAAGTTGCATCATCGCATCAGTATTCATCGCGAATTGCTTGAAAATTTATTGTGAGGACTAATTTCTTCCTCCTCGCATTTTCGAACCGAGCATTGTTGTAAAGCAAGAATTGGTAATCTCAGAATTTCGATATCGTTCGGAATAGATTTCTAAACTTGTAATTCTCGTATCTAGCCAATTCTCAAGTTTAGAGAGCAATATTCAATAATCACTTCGTTAATGACGTCGCCGTTCTCCTTGATAAGACTCGAGAATTACATTTTACCCCTCGAAGCAATCTTCCGAGAGATAGAGTTTGATTGTTAACTTATTAACACAGTTCGAAACTTGAAATGATAGTTACATTAAATTTACAACTTTAATAGTTTTACGAAGCGAAGGAAATACGGGGAAGAAATGTGAGGCAAGCGACCTCGACGATTTGAGATTTAATTTTCTTATAAGAGACTTTGTATCTTTACCAAGATATATAAGGAACGATTTCGCCTCAAATTGCCGAGGTCGCTTGCGGGCGAATCGTCAACTTTGGATGATTCTAGCGTCTCGCCAGCAAACGACCTCGACGATTTGAGGTTAAATCTTCTTATCAAAAACTTTGTATCTTTACCAAGATATATAAAGAACGATTTTGTCTCAAATCGCCGAGGTCGCTAGCGGGCGAGGCGCTGGATTTGACATATCAACACGAAATCGTCAACTTTGGATGATTCTAGCGCCTCTCCCGCAAACGACCTCGACGATTTGAGGTTAAATCTTCTTATCAAAGAATTTGTATCTTTACCAAGATATATAAAGAACGATTTCGCGTCAAATTGCCGAGGTCGCTTGCGGGCGAGGCGCTAGATTTGACATATCAACACGAAATCGTCAACTTTGGATGATTCTAGCGCCTCGCCCGCAAACGACTTCCACGATTTGAGGTTAAATCTTCTTATCAAAGACTTTGTATCTTTACCAAGATATATAAAGAACGATTTTGTCTCAAATCGCCGAGGTCGCTTGCGGGCGAGGCGCTAGATTTGATATATCGACGCGAAATCGTCAGCTTTGGATGATTCTAGCGCCTCGCCCGCAAACGACCTCGACGATTTGAGGTTAAATCTTCTTATCAAAGACTTTGTATCTTTACCAAGATATATAAAGAACGATTTCGCCTCAAATTGCCGTGTCGCTTGCGGGCGAGGCGCTAGATTTGACATATCAACACGAAATCGTCAACTTTGGATGATTCTAGCGCCTCGCCCGCAAACGACCTCGACGATTTGAGGTTAAATCTTCTTATCAAAGACTTTGTATCTTTACCAAGATATATAAAGAACGATTTTGTCTCAAATCGCCGAGGTCGCTTGCAGGCGAGGCGCTGGATTTGGTATATCGACGCGAAATCGTCAGCTTTGGATGATTCTAGCGCCTCACCCGCAAACGACCTCGACGATTTGAGGTTAAATCTTCTTATCAAAGACTTTGTATCTTTACCAAGATATATAAAGAACGATTTTGTCTCAAATCGCCGAGGTCGCTTCCGGGCGAGGCGCTGGATTTGGTATATCGACGCGAAATCGTCAGCTTTGGATGATTCTAGCGCCTCGCCCGCAAACGACCTCGACGATTTGAGGTTAAATCTTCTTATCAAAGACTTTGTATCTTTACCAAGATATATAAAGAACGATTTTGTCTCAAATCGCCGAGGTCGCTTGCGGGCGAGGCGCTGGATTTGGTATATCGACGCGAAATCGTCAGCTTTGGATGATTCTAGCGCCTCGCCCGCAAACGACCTTGACGATTTGAGGTTAAATCTTCTTATGAAAGACTTTGTATCTTTACCAAGATATATAAAGAACGATTTTGTCTCAAATCGCCGAGGTCGCTTGCGGGCGAGGCGCTGGATTTGGTATATCGACGCGAAATCGTCAGCTTTGGATGATTCTAGCGCCTCGCCCGCAAACGACCTTGACGATTTGAGGTTAAATCTTCTTATCAAAAACTTTGTATCTTTACCAAGATATATAAAGAACGATTTCGCCTCAAATTGCCGAGGTCGCTTGCGGGCGAGGCGCTAGATTTGACATATCAACACGAAATCGTCAGCTTTGGATGATTCTAGCGCCTCGCCCGCAAACGACCTCGACGATTTGAGGTTAAATCTTCTTATCAAAGACTTTGTATCTTTACCAAGATATATAAAGAACAATTTTGTCTCAAATCGCCGAGGTCGCTTGCGGGCGAGGCGCTAGATTTGACATATCAACACGAAATCGTCAACTTTGGATGATTCTAGCGCCTCGCCCGCAAACGACCTCGACGATTTGAGGTTAAATCTTCTTATCAAAGACTTTGTATCTTTACCAAGATATATAAAGAACGATTTTGTCTCAAATCGCCAAGGTCGCTTGCGGGCGAGGCGCTGGATTTCGTATATCGACGCGAAATCGTCAGCTTTGGATGAGTCTAGCGCCTCGCCCGCAAACGACCTCGACGATCTGAGGTTAAATCTTCTTATAGGAGACTTTGTATCTTTATCAAGATATTGGTAAGGAACGATTTTGTCTCAATCGCCGAGATCGCTTGCGGGCGAGGCGCTGGATTTGCAACATCGACACGAAATCGTCAGCTTTGGTGGATTGTAGCGCCTCGCACGCAAGCGACCTCGGCGATTTGAGGTTAAATCTTCTTATCATTTTACGTGAGAGAAGCGATTATCTCGAAAACGGTTCATTTTACATAAGAATGAACCAAATGAAAGTTGTTCTGTGCGAAGGGGGAAACCATATGACGATACCATTTTTGACCTTGATCTTATTTTCAAGGTTATATGTAGGTCACGACCAATTTTTTAAATGGCACCCTATATATTTTATTGTAAAATCTGAGACTGTGGATAAAAGTAAAGTAATTAAAAAAAAATAAAAATATTTTACTGTGTGGTTTTGCCAGTACAACGGCAAAATATCTTGAAAAAAATTGAAACTTCTTCAGAAACAATTAACTAACGTTTATAATCTAGCAAGAACAAATAAGATTTATGAATTTTTAAACATTTTCCTACTCGCTTCGATACATTGTCTTTAATTCTTCATTCTTAGAATACTATTTATGAATACTCAACAAAAAAAAATTCAGAAGAGGTACATCGGGTGACCTGGCTCGTCGGAAATACCTTTGGAAAGAGGTCTAAAACGTTCCGACATTTCTCCGCCTTTGTCAATTTGATAATAACGCATAAAAAACAAGAGTTCGTGGAACTGCTTATGTCGACATTTTCAGAATATCGCTTTCAAAGACTTGTTTTAAAATGTAACAGATAAAACTAAATTTGCATAAAAACTGCTTGGCAAAAACTAGATGCATCAAATCCGAGCCCCCATGAGTTAAAAATAACTGACAAAAAATGGGTTATCACAAATTGAATTAATTAATTTTTGGGGTGGTTAGGGTAGTTAACCCCAGCCACCCCTAAATGACGTATAGGGTTTATTTTAGTGCGTAAATCTTAATTTACAACTAATTTATGGTTTTCTCCAAAATATTGTTCAAAAGTGTAACAGTTTATCACATTATTTTTAAGGAAAGGGGTTATCTATCATACCCCGTAAGTTTCCAGGGGATGGTCAGAGACAAATAAGAAAACTACTATAAGGATACTTAATATTAACAAAATCGACACGGTAGTTTTTAAAATATACCAAACAACTAGGGGTAGTTTACCCCCTGAAGCCCTCAGATATATGTGTGATACATCAATGGAAAGCTCTTTGAAAATGAATATCAGTTTACATTTACCACATTTCGATAACTAATTTCGTCTTCAGCCTCTAAGCGAATATATATCGTGCGCTCCGATTTCCAACCCTTATAACTCGCTCGAGGGGTTTTATTACCACGTATACAGGATGTCCCGTTAAGCGTACGGAGCGGCTGTATCTCGGCAACGGTTGGGAAAAAAATCCTTATAAGCAAAGTGGGCAAATGAAATAGCTAGAAATTATTTTGAAGTTCGTAATTCGACCGCTAGGGGGCGTAACTGCCATAGAGAAACATAAAATTCCCGCTATCTCAGAAAGTTAGACGATGAGCCATAACTTTGACAACATCATTTAGGCCCGCTTTTACCACCTTTAGTTAAACTGGTCGTTAGTCTAACTATCGGATAACGTTTATCTATTAGTTAACTGCGAAATGACTTTTACGATTTCGATCTAAGTAATGGATATGATTATAATGACTGTTGGTGACGACGTGTAAAAGAGGTATTACAGGTTTCTATCTCCTTCAGGATCATAAAAATGTCCTCGAAAATAAAAATAGCCACGTTAGTGGAAAATAACGTTTGGGTTTTGCAAACAACAAGGAAAAGTAAAAGTACAATCAAAATACTAATACTACTTCCTCGTTCGTGGTTTGATGTCATTATCAATTTGTGCTAAAATGTGAAAAATGTGAAAAATCGAAATCTTTTAATAAATTCATCAGTTTGATGGTGGTCTATTCTGTCTTTTATTACGCGTCCACCCCGAATGGGAAATAGATAATTAATTTTCTCCAAGATTTCTTGCTCATCAATTTCAAACCTTTCGAAATCCAAGATTTTTTATTCTATCGTTGTGTAACACTGTTATAACACGACAATAACACCGTTTTAATCACTATTATGGAGTTTTGAGCGAACGTAAGCGTTTATTATGATTTTAGGTTAGATTTATGTTACGCCATCTGGTTAAAAATACCTTCAACCAAGTTTATCAATGAGGTAAATATTTAACCCGACCCCCAAACCGATAGTTACGGATAGACCGAAAATAACTATTAGTTAGCGCTATCAACAAGGTAAATATGGTGGTAAAAGCCGATTTTTGCGATAACCATTAGTTAAAGTTAACAACCACTTTAACTAGAGGTGGTAAAAGTGCGTTTTCAAATGTTTATATTTTAATATCTCCTGGACCATTCAACCGATTTGAATATTTTTGGTCTTGTTTGAAAGTGCTCTTTTAAAAGATATTTTCAGTAAGACCGCTTGGTTTAAAACAAATAAGCTAGAGGGCCTTATCAGCGGTTACATATTTTTGTGATTTTTGAAAAAAAGTTAAATGGAACGGTACTATTTATTTCACAGACCCTTAATCACCATAAAATTTGCTAAATATTAGTGAAAACCGCATCTCGATATCTCCATTCATTCTCGAATGATAGAAGAAAATGTTAAAAATTCGTATATCTTAATCGGATCAAGTTACCTTAGGAAACAAAGAGAGCACAAAAATTTTATTACCTAGAACCTTCCTTCACACTTATCCAAGCTTAGAACTGCTTCAAAACTACTTTTGAGGTGTGTTTAAAAGCCAACGGATCCATGAAACATCAACAATGATAATAAAACAAAATAAATCAAAACACTTAGAATAACTTAAATTTTTGGCAAAAATAGCTCAGTAATGTGCGAAATGTCTTCCATAAACCTCGATGCATTTAGTTAATCTAGTTTCGACGAAAAAAAAAACGCTGCGTAAGTCTCGGCCTTGGACACGTTTCTACTGGTATTTAGTGTTTTGTCATATTTTCTCTGGTTATTGGTTTTTCTTGAAAAGTCAGGTCGTTTAGTATATCCAATAGATAAAGGGGTGAAAGCAATGTGGGTTTTGCTCAAATAATGCATTTTATGCAAGTTTACACCAGCTTGTGGACAGATGCTTCATGCATCCATAACATTTGTGATAAAAGGTTTGGATTTGCCCAAATCATATTTAAATGTCAATGGTAATAGTTCAGTCTGTTATCATAATCGGTATCTGTTAAGGCCTGATGTAAAACAACGTGGTGGAGATATTATTCTCTTGAGGAATCTTGTGGACAATTGTTTTCGGAGTTCCCAGATTATGTGGGATCACATTGCGCACCAATGTGATCTACGAATTCATAGAGATGTCTGAATGGGCTACACGTTGCCAGTTTTCCGTAATCGCTAAGTCAATCTTAAAAACACTTCTAGAGAAAAATGTCTTTCTTTGTCGTAATTACATTGCACATTTTTGCCATGCATTGAAAATAAATCATTATACGCTTTATCATACGCTTCTGTGTTAGTAAATGACATATTTACAGTTACCATGGTTATGTGATTTGTTTTTCTCGATGAGGTAACTGGATCCGATTGATGGCACTCGAGTTTTTAACACTTTCTTCTATAATTCGAGAACGGGTGGCGATATCGAAATGCGGTTTTTACTAAAATTTAGCAAATTTTAAGGTGATTAAGGGTCTGTCAAGTAAATAGTATCGTTCCATTTAACATGAAAATTAGAAAAAAAAAATTTTTTTCCCTTTAACTTCAGGTTATAAGGTCATCAAAAAAAAAGGGGACTAAATTTTAAAACATCTATATTTCGAAACTTATATTGTTTCTTCTTCAGGATGATACGGTTCTACAAACGAATTAACAAATTAAAAATTATGTTTAAAGTCAGTTAGAGTAAAATAATACTTAGTCAAATAAGCCAACTTATACAAAGAGAACCTGTCCGACACCACATGTTATTTGTTCGACAACGCGGACACAAGTGATTGAAATATCAAGTCCTTACGGAAAAGAATAAAAACAAGAAATACATAATAAAATACGAGTGACACACATGTACTTTCGCCAACGGATTCAATTAATTAACAGGAAATACAATATTTGAAAAAACCAAAAACAATTCAACCAAAATTACAATTTTTTTTTTTTTTTTTATTTTGTAATAGCGAAAATGTAAGAATAGATGTTGCTTAAGTTGTTTATATCCGTTCTAAAGTTAACAGTTTTGTTGTTGTTTATATGGTACATTTCTAGGAATATTCGGTTGTAATAATTCCGTTCTACGTCCATTATTTGTGTTTCGTTAAAGTTAAAATGATGTTCATTATCCAGACTATGTTGTGCTAACGCACACGCTCTTTTTTCTGTTCTTATGTCATTTTTGTGTTGTCTCAACCTATTTTTTAACCATTGAATTGTCTGACCAATATAGCATCTATCACAATCGTTACAAGGTACTTTGTACACAACTCCAGAAGTAAACATTATGTCTTCTTTATCCTTAGTTTTGGTGAAAATATTGTTGACGGTATTCGGGTAGTGTTCAACAATTTTAATGTTTATATTATTGGCGTCTTTTAAAATTTTATTGATTATATTAAATTTATAAATTATATTGATTTTTTTTTATCAATTTGTCTGTTAATTCAGGAATAAACCGTAATTTAGTGTACTTTATCGGGTCGTTATTCTGAACCAATTGGGTGACAATCCTAAAATCTAGCATAGAAAACAAGATCTTATTTAATAGCTTTTTCGGGTAACTGTTTTTAATAAATATATCACGTAATTTTAACAGGTTTTCCTTCTGATATTTCGGATTGCATATCCGTTCTATTCGTGTTTTCATTGCAAGTACGGTGTTAATTTTATGTTTAGTTTTATGTAAAGAATAAAAATTAATGTATCTACCCGAGAAAGTCGGTTTAAGCCCACTTTTACCACCTCCTGATAAATTTATCCGATAGATAAATCCAGTTCTTAGCCAATGAGAGCGCTTAAAACCGCCGTAACCATGGCAACTATCCTCTAGATAGTTTATCAGGAAGATGGGCCTTAGTGTACCAATCAAATTCTATGACATTATCTTTGTTTCTAATCACCTTCGTGTCCAAGAATGGTACCCAACCACCTTCGTTTTCCCTTTCTATTGTGAATTGAATGTTGGAGTTATAATTATTAAATTTGGTTAAGATGTCATCAACTTTATCAGCCGGAACCGCGAGGATGATATCGTCAACGTATTTTTTTATAAAATCCAGATGGTAACCCAAAGTTGGTATAACTTTATCCAATATGTAATCCATAGTTATTAGGGCTAGGATGGGCGAAATCGGTGATCCCATGGGAACACCAAAGGTTTGCTTGTAAATGTTCATGTCGAAAGTGAAAACCGTGTTATCGGCGACGATTGACAGAGTTTCAAAGAAAACCACCTCATCTATGTACTCAAATCTTTCGGTTAGAATGCTCTTTACTAATGAAATAGAAATATTCGTGAACAAACTAACTACATCCAGTGAAATTAGGACATAACCTTTTTTCAGATTATAACCTCTGAGGTTATCCACGAAGTCAAACACATTTTTAACATTGTAATCTGTTCTGTTTTCAAAAGAAATCTTAAGAATCTCGTTTATGTACTTAGCAAGATCGTAGGTGGCTGCCCCGACAGACGAGATTATCGGTCTCATTGGACAACCCTCTTTGTGGATTTTTGGGAGACAGTATGCTTTAGATAAGGTCGAATTGTAAATGGTTAATGATTTTCTTTTAACTTCATCTATGAAACCTTTATCAAAGAGATTTTTAACCTGTTTGTTTACTTTGTTTTGAATGGAATTAATAGGGTTCGTATTTAGTTTTTTATAGACTTTTTCGTCTTTAAACAAGTTGTTAGATTTTCCGATGTAATCATCTTTATCCATTATAACAGTAATAGAACCTTTCCAGGAGATATTAAAATGTAAATATATGAAAGGGCATTGGCCTCCCTCTCCCTTATTATGACAGATATGAGAAATATCGCAAAACAAAAGCGATACGGTATTATCCAAGCTATTAAATGATGTTGACAAAATTATAGCTCATCGTCTAACTTTCTGAGATAGCGGGAATTTTATGTTTCTCTATGGCAGTTACGCCCCCCTAGCGGTCGAATTACGAACTTCAAAATAATTTCCAGCTATTTCCCTTGGCCACTTTGCTTATAAGGATTTTCTGCCCAAACTTCTAGGCCTTACCGTTGTAGAGATACAGCTGCTCCGTACGCTTAACGGGACACCCTGTACAACAATACGTAAACCTAATTTTTGGCCATACTATCGCTGTACCAAATTGCAACAAAATCGGTGAGGAACAGTTCCGACACTTCCCTTGTAAGAGATATTATTTTCGAATGATATAACAAACTTATTTTGTTCTCTTATAAATCAACTGCGATTAAATTTTCTTTTGTATTCCTAAAGATAAATTTATACATAAATATAACATAAAACACTGGTAGATTTTGGATGTTTGGTTTGAATTGAAATCTTCCGGGTTTGTGAGCGGATATCGTTTTCGCGGTCGAAACGGTTTTCCAAACTCCATTTTCGGCAAAATTGTCCCATGGTCGATTGTAATTTACTTAACTGTAGTTGCATAACTTCCACCAGCTCCCAAACTTTCCTAATCTGCTTTCCTTTTATGAACCGAACTTCGATACGGAAAACCTCCGGCACCGGCAGCGAGAGCTTTCCAAAGTTGCTCTCGCTGCAAGTATATATAATTTTATTTTCGACAAGTAGCCCATAGTTTTGACGTTCTTAATGGGTAAGATTTAAACTTAATAAATATATATTGACTAGTTTTTAAGTTTTAAAGAAAATTTAAAGGAAGTGAACAAGGATGCATTTTTAATTGCTCGCTTCTAAAAAGATTGCGATCGATTGCGGAGAGTTCTTAGAGTGAAACTGAATGATGCGGTGGCTTTGATGTATTTGAAGTGGCTCTTAATACGGTTCCGTTCAGAAGAAACGCTCGGTTCTCTCATTTCTTTTTTTTTTTTGTTGAATTTTTACCTAGGCACCACATTGAAAATAAAATGACAAAAAAAAACTCAAAACAATTAATTTAATTTGAAATAAATTTCATTTATATCAAAACCAACCGTACCCGATTTTAACATATCCATCTGTATCCATACAAAATATAAAATAAATAAATGTTTTTATAAGTTGAAATAAAAATTTTTAGTTATTTTAGTTTGTAATACTCTCTGTGGTCCGATAAAACGCCATTTCACCATTTTCTCGGTAATTTATTTGTGAAAATCTATTTTATGCAAACGCGAACCTAGCAGTTTGTTTTAAAATTGAAATAGAGCTTTGTGATGTGTATGTATGCGTGGGATGGTGGGAAATAATCCTACATGGGAATAATGAATGAACTGATTTGTTTCGAGTAAAATTGGAACTGTGTCTAATTAAAAAGCTGTTGGCGAATGTCATGTTTTTATGGAGGAGATTTTTGAATTTATTTTATTAATTAAAATTTCCCTTTGACTCAAATAATTTGTTACATGTTCCAGGAAGCACCGTCAGATACGATTGTTTCGCTCAATAAACCGTATGACAATGGGTAAAGTTCGGCTGGATTATCCGGAAACCCTCCCAGATTACAAACGTTTCCTCCTGAATGGCAGTAAACCACACACCTCTAGCGATTCAGATCGAAACATCCACTCAAAAGATTCTCATCGAACCCGAGAACAAACCGTATTCACGCTTTGACAGTAGATAACAGTAAAATTTTCAAAATAATAATTAAATTAAAGCTAAAAGCTTTAATTATTACAGTTTGTACAATAAATCATATTATGGCTGTCACATTTCAGCTATATCTCTTACGATTTGAAACGTCTCTGATCCCAGTACACCAAAACTTCTCTCCAACTAGAAGTTCACTATCGATCCTCGTCGAGTGGTTTCGGTGGCAGCGAAAGTTAGGATTTGCTGCCATCCGACTTGAACGTCTCGGTTAGTTTGTGTCCACGTCCAACTTGCGGCGGCCCCGAAGAGAAATTTAGTCCTCAGATGATACAGATTTACGTCGTCGTGAGCAGAACGTTCGATGCGATGTGTTTACTTTACACCAGTCGATCGACTCCCTTCGTTCGAGATTCGTTTTGAAGGTGTAAACGACGAAGACGAGATCTTTACTTTTCGAGGTGTAACACGTTATTTTTAAGGGACGGACGTGCTTTCACCATTTTGTCAAGACACGTGTGAAATATTACCTCGCGTGTAAAGAATAAACCGATTTCTTTCTTTCTTTTTATATAATCTTTCGACTTTAAAAAAAAAGAGAATGAAGCCAAGGACAGTAGAATCTAAATCGTATATTTTTATTGAACTGAAAGTTTTCAGACGCATGGCTAAACCCAAATGTTTTTAGTTCTAGGTCTAACACTAGACTTCTTGTTATACCGTCCTTGGAATAGTACATTTTTCAAACGGTTAATGTGACAGTATTGGCACCACTGACTTGGTAAAGAGATTGACAAGTACTATTCTTTTAAGGAAATTTTTCGTAAATTTTAAGTAGCCACAGAGATATTTACTTCTAATGCTACTGTTAGTTAAACTAGGATTTATGTAAAAGTAAAAACTTTTTTGAGAAATATAAAATGTTTTAATTCTATTTAAGTAGACATGTTTCGAAAACTAATGTTTCATGTTCAGTACCTAAATTTATGAAAAAGAAGAAACAAATTAAACAAAGGTTAACCGGAACGTATTAATAACGGTAAAATGAAAATCGGAATTTGAAAAGGTGAACTTACATAGAAAAATTATACAATATAATGGAATTAGTTAATAGGTGGGGTTCAGGAGTAGATCTAATTTCTTATAACTAAATTACAATTAAATTTAAATTAGATTAACAAAATCACAGATTAAAAACTTCAACAAAAAAGGATAAAATCTTGGAAGGTATCGTAAGATAAGGTTGTGGCGTAAAAACTTTCAACTTTATAAGAAAATTTTGGAAAGAAAACTTATCAAATGCACCATCAAACAGCACTACAGAGATCGTGATATTCAAGATTTGAAACTTAAATTTCTACATCACCATTTAAGTAAAATACTTCACCCCTTAGAATTTGATGAACTATATAACGATTTTACCGAACAATTACATCATAAATCCCTAGCTGACATTAAAAATAAAAATAAAAAATTAAGCTTATTAAAGAACAACGCTCTATCCAGTAAGTCTAACTCAAAGGATTCTAACAATAACTTTAATATCAAACGACTAGAAATTAATAATAACAATTATAATATCACCTATGATAATAAACAATCACATTTTACTTTCGCGCCTAAATACACTAACCTCTCTGACTATTCACTATCACCTTCAGAAATAGAACTATTTAATTTAGGACACAAATTTTCCATTAACACTCACAATTTCAATTCCACTTCTTTAGCCATCGATATTGAAAGCCAATTACTTTTTAATCCCATTTTCCCTAAACTTAAAGCCGATCTCCTACACAATTTACATACATTTAAATCCAAAAGAAAGAATTTTTCCACATATAACAGTTCCAATTCTAAATATCAAAATACCATTATCTCTTTGAAAAACAACCTTCTCAAACACGATATAATATGTACACCAGCAGATAAAAATGCAGGCCTAGTTTTAATTAATAAATCAGAATATATTTCAAAAACCTTATCTTTCTTTAACGACAATAACATTACCTTACTCCACAAAGACCCTCTTCCTTCTTTTACCAATAAACTTAAGGATATTTTGAAAAAATCATCAAATACCCTAAACAAATTTTTTCCTTCAAATAAAAAATACATACCCATGAATCCTCTACATCCCACTTTACACAGTCTAATAAAACTACACAAAACAGGTGAACCCATCAGACACATAGTCAGCCCATAGCCCTACATAGTATTCTAACTAAATCTTTCAATTTCAAATCCACATATTCTATAAAGAATTCTTCAGAACTAATTTCAAAACTTGATAAAATAAGAATAAACAAAAATACAAAACTCATCTCCCTAGATATAAAAAATCTATATACCAATGTCCCAATCAAAGAAACATTAAAAATCATAAAAAATTTTCTCAATTCCAAAAAAATTGAAAACAACAATAATCTTCCCATCAACATTACTAATAATGATATAAATAATTTGATCAACATACTTCAAAACATAACCAATCAAAATTTTTTCATTTTTAATGACCATTTTTACGAAATGGCTGATGGATTACCCATGGGTTCCCCCCTATCTGGTCTTCTTGCAGATTTTTATGTGTCCAACCTAGAATCTCAACTATTTTCTTTAAATAATCATTTTGCCACTAAATATATTAAATTCTATTGTAGATATGTAGGTGATATCCTCATTCTATATGATGGTTCAGATGCTAATTTAATAGCCCTATTCAATTTAATAAACAATATCAGCAACCTTGATTTCACAATTGAGAAAGAAGTTAACAATAGCATCAATTTTCTTGATTTAACAATTTCCAAAAACATGTCTAACTCTTCCCTTAATTTCAACATTTTCCGTAAACCAACTACTACAGACACAATTATCCCCAAAAATTCTTTCACTAGTTTCAAATATAAAGAAGCCGCGTTTAGGTTCTTATTCCACAGAGCCATCAACACACCCCTCAACACCGAAAATTTCAATTCAGAAATTTACAATATTATAAAAATAGGCTTAAACAACGGTTATAACATTAAAGACATGCAAAACATTTTTTACAAAGTTCATAACAATAAAGTTATCTCATTCATTTATCCTCATTATAAACTCCCACCTAAATATATTTCTATTTCACATTACAACCCCACAATCAATCAACTACACCACATAACTAAAACACATAACATACACATAGCCACTAAAAACAACACTAAAATCTCCAATATGCTCGTTAATAATAAACATAAATTCCACTTTCACTTACTTAACGGAGTTTACAAAATTTCCTGTAGTGAATGTAATAAAATTTATATAGGTCAAACAGGGAGAAACTTATTAACACGTTTTAAAGAACATAATAAAGATAAAAATTCCGCTATATTCAAACATATTACAGAAACTAAACATAAAATAAGTCTTAATAATATGGAACTTATTCATAACCAACCTAAATCTTTGAAGCTGGACTTACTGGAAGAATACGAAATATACAAACAATCTAAAAATAACACAGATAATTTATTAAATGAAATAATAGAAAACAAATATTCTCGCTTATACCACAAATTTAACTAATTAATCAAAAATTTTTATTTTTCTTTTTGTATTCCGTACGTGCTATATTATAATAACGTTTTTTTACGCCACAACCTTATCTTACGATACCTTCCAAGATTTTATCCTTTTTTGTTGATGTTTTTAATCTGTGATTTTGTTAATCTAATTTAAATTTAATTGTAATTTAGTTATAAGAAATTAGATCTACTCCTGAACCCCACCTATTAACTAATTCCATTATATTGTATAATTTTTCTATGTAAGTTCACCTTTTCAAATTCCGATTTTCATTTTACCGTTATTAATACGTTCCGGTTAACCTTTGTTTAATTTGTTTCTTCTTTTTCATAAATTTAGGTACTGAAGATGAAACATTAGTTTTCGAAACATGTCTACTTAAATAGAATTAAAACATTTTATATTTCTCAAAAAAGTTTTTACTTTTACATAAATCCTAGTTTATTATATTTAGAGAAATATGGAGAATTTCATCCCGTTTATACTACTGTTAGTTCTAGCTTTAGTTGCTATTCAGCGTTAGATTGCTGTATATTTTTCATTGAACTAAAACTAGAACTAACACTAGACCTAGAACTGGAATCATTCGGGTTTAGCCGTCTTGAGAGACGTGCGGCTAATTCTAATGGTAGTGCTAGTGTAATACTATACCATATCCAGATCGAATTCGCACTTATGAAAATCAATTTCAAATTTACGAAATTGGATTTCACACAACTGAAAATCATTTTCGTACTAACGAAAAATCAATTTTACACTAAAGAAACTAAATTTTTCCTTTACGAATTTCAAAGTCAACATTATGAAAACGAATTTTACATTCGTGAGAATGAATTTTATGTTTATGAAGATCAACTTCGAAAGAATTTTACTAGGCTGTAAATAAAGACCTATATAAACATGTTTATTCAATGGAATTTTAATAACGAGTATTTAAATATGGAATTACAACAATATAATTAAATTAAATAATTAAATGATAACTATATATAAATTACATCTTAAAACTTATATTTCGTTTAGATCTCGTTTAAATCTTGCTCCCTTAGCACAGCAGCATAATAACGTTCCACATGATTTGTATACCCCAAAAGATGTTGCTGGGGAGTATCCCTAATTGCTTCATCTGCGATTTCTTCTAAAATCCGCATTCTACGTTCGGCAATAGTGAGTCCTTGATTATTATTTAAACGCACATAGTTGCCGATACACAGGTGCGTTGTCGATAATAAAACTCGGATGCAAAAACCCAAAATTTCTACATGTTGCAACCTCTAAACCATACTTTGCATTCTGCACCTTTATACGAACCTCTTTTATGCTCAAAAGATACAATTTGTGTGGAACACATCGCGCCAATGCAATGCAACTTATTTCCTTTACTTGCCGGAACAACTAATGATAGAAATAATAATAATAATAATAATAATAATAAACTTTATTGCCCAACAGCGCACCATATTAAGGGCAAAATACAAAAAATATACAAATTATTACAAATTGTACATCAATATAATTACAAGTGAAATTAAAATGCATATAATACATACCTAAATAATAATACAATCAAATAAAAGAGGCAAGAAAAGAGACAGAAAATGCAATGTTTATTCTAGCCTACAACTATCGTTCATGTTCGTGATCATATGTGTTATCGGCGCCCTTTTTTGACATTTGTTCTGCATAAAGGTGGATAAAAATACAAATGGGACCGAGAATTTATGCGCGGCACCACTATATTCACTCGCGACAACAACCACGCACAGTCGATCTCACCACACATCAACTTTTGCAAGAACGAGGCACTTTGGACCATTCTTCTATCCTGCAGAGAAGGAAGCTTGTGGCGATGCAGTAGATCTAAGTAGTTCACTCCTTTAGGCGGATATTGACCATCCATACGATATGACAAAAATTTGAGAAATCGACGCTAGACTTTCTCAACCATTAGTTGTTGTGACGTGTAAATAGGGTACCATATTACAGAGGCATACTGGAGGCGAGAGATCACCAGAGCCATAAATAGCGTTTTCAGGGTACCAAAATCAGCAAATCGACCCATGATCCTCAGTATGAAACCCAAAGTTCTCCAAGCCTGAGAGCACATCTCCTCAATATAGGGCAAGAAAGAAAGTTCTGAGTCAAACAGCACTCCCAGATCCTTCACCGTAGAGACCCTTGTTAGAGGTATGGAAGCCGCAATATAAACTGTGTCGATTTTATTTAACTTCTTTGTAAATGATATATAAGTACATTTACTGACACTTAAAGAAAGGGCATTGAAATTGCAAATAGAGCTATATTGCTAATAGAGCTCATTCTAGGCCAATTTTTGATCTACCCTCATTTCGACGGCAATATAAATTAAAGTTGCACTCATCAATCCAAATGAGGTCTCTACCGTTACCCCGGCTTTCTAAAAGTTTTTCAACATACTCCCTTCATTTGACCTTATTTTCGTACGTATTGATGCTTGCAACATTTGGTCGAATTTTTTTAAGCGAAAATAATTTACCGTCCAGCCAGTTCTTTATCGTATTAATTGAAACACGAAGTTCAAATTCATTATGCATGCGATTAGATAGATCTTTAAGCGTTAACGTACTATCTTCTTCGATCCACCTTACTAATGCTTCGTCAATTGCAAGAGTTCTTTTAGACTTGGAACCTCCTTTAGGTTTCGGATCTTCTTGATCATTTTTAAACCGTTCGTACGCAGTGCGAACGTTGACACCCAAGTCTTGAGCAGTTTGCCTCCAGTTTTTACCATCTTCGTAAGCTTTCATTATTCTATCAGCAGCACTAACCTTATTGTATTTACCGCGAGGCATTTTCATGGAGTTACGAAAGTTTGACGTTTATTAAAACAAATACCAAGCATACATGACTCATTATATAGAAGTATAGAACTAGCACTAGACCTAGAACCATAGAACTAGAATCATTCGGGTTCAACCCTCTTCAGAGACATGCGGCTAAACCCGAATGATTCTAGTTCTATGTCTTATGTTAGTTCTAGTGATAGTGCTAGTGTAATACTAGAACTAACACTAGACCGAGAACTAGAAACATTCGGATTCAGCCGCACGTCTCTCAAGACGGCTAAACCCGAATGATTCTAGTTCTAGGTCTTATGTTAGTTCTAGTGATAGTGCTAGTGTAATACTAGCCGTCTTGTGAGACGTGCGGCTAAAACTGAATGATTCTAGTTCTAGGTCTTGTGTTAATTCTAATGGTAGTGCTAATGCAATACTAGAACTAACACTAGACCGAGAACTAAAAACATTCGGGTTTAGATGCACTTCTCTCAAGACGTTTAAACCCGAATGATTCTAGTTCTAGGTCTTGTGTAAGTTCTGGTGATAGTCCTAGTATAATACTAGACTTAACATAAGACCTATAACCGAGTGATGTCGAATTTAAAATTCTCCGAGTGTTCTCTGAGAACTAAATTTGTAGAGTTAAAAATCTTACCTCTACCTTGTATTTATATATTTAACTGCCTCTTATACATTAAAAAAAAAATTCTGAATTTCAAAAGACATGATGAGGTCCATCATTATGGAACCAGACACCATGATAACCTCGTAATTGATTATACTCGCACTGAAAGAGCTAGGGATGGCACTAATTATTATGGAATTAAATTTTTTAATTTGTTGCCTAATCCCATTAAACTACTTGACACTAATAATTTTAAATCAAAAATCAAAAATTACTTGTTAGCGAGAGCATTCTACAGTGTGGATGAGTACTGTCTGAGCACTTTTGATGGCCTAGTATAGACTTATTTTGCATGTCTTTCTCGTCTGGATTCATGCCGTCGTGTATTGTGGATGTAGTTTAAGATGTTCTTAATGTTGTTAGTTGACTAGCGGTAATGTTACATGTATTTTTTATTATTTTATTTTTTATGTATTATACGCTTTTTTTGACTTGCGCAAATACTGTTGTATGACGTTGCCAATAAAGATTTATTATTATTATTATTAACCCTAGAACTAGAATCATTCGGGTTTAGCCGTCTTCAGAGACATACGGTTAAACCCGAATGATTCTAGTACTAGGTCTTGTGTAAGTTCTAGTGATAGTACCAGTGTAAAACTAGTCTAATCACCGCCTTTGAATACAGAAACGACAAATGCTAGTTTTAAAAGATCCGGAAATTGACTGGTTTTGCGGGGATGAATTGAGCTTTGTTCAACGTCAGATTTGGCACGTCTTATGGTGCTACAATGAGGTTGTGTACTCTTCAGTTCCTACGGCTTTATAAGAACCATAAACGAGGCAACTAGGTTGAGCAACTGCCTGTACAACATATTCATTAACTTTTCTCTAAATCTTTTTGAAACAAGAATCTATGACACTTAATTATCGGATCATTGTGCCCAATGCAGTGTTGTGCCTATCCATCCTATAAACCGTGTAAGCTATACTTCTAAAGTAATCCGACCAATTACTAATATTCGGGTTTAGCCGCATGTCTCTGAACAGGGCTGAACCCGAATGATTCTAGTTTTATGGTTCTAGGTCTAGTGTTAGTTCTAGTATTACACTAACACTACCATTAGAATTAACACAAGACCTAGAACTAGAATCATTCTAGCACGTCTCTCAAGACGGCTAAACCCGAATGATTCTAGTTCTAGGTCTTATGTTAGTTCTAGTGATAGTTTTAGTGTAATACTAGAACTAACACAAGACCGAGAACTACTAAACACTAGCACTATCAATAGAAGTAACACAAGACCTAGAACTAGAATCATTCGGGTTTAGCCGTCTTTCGAGACGTGGTGCTAAATCTGAATGTTTCTAGTTTTCGGTCTAGTGTTAGTTCTAGTATTACGCTAGCACTATCACTAGAATTAACACAAGGCATAGAACTAGACTTCTAGTTTTAATTGTTATTCAGTGCTTACGTCACGAACGGGCCTTTGAGCTACCATCCTTGGAATACTTTTGACTACTGGCTTGATAAAGAGATTAACTATTCTAGATTCGAGATTAACGAAATTGAATCATTTTGTAAATTTTAAGAAGATAAGAACCAAGTTAACTTTTGAGTTTTATTCATTCTGAGCAAATATTGACTGCAAATGAAAGGTGTTAATTAATAAAGACCCAATTTTGTTAAAAAAATATTGAACTTAATTTAGATTAATTTTTTTTTTATAAATTTCAAATGTTTTACAAAGATGTGACATTCCACGGGTTAGGATGTAATAAAAGTTGAGAGAGTAAGTAATCAAAAAGTTTAGACGACTTACTTTATGGAGTAATTCGTCTGATTATTTTCTCGTTGGTGACGAGAAGGGAAAGATTAGAATTAATGGCTATAAAGAAAATAAAATTTTAAAATTGTATTTAATGAAACCACTTCTTTTTTTTGTGTTTTAACCCTTAAATTTTATATTCATGGTGTGTGGGGGTTCTAGCGGTATTTTTGTGGAGTACACGAACCCCGGGTAATTTTTAAGCAAACCAAATTGCCACGAAAAAGCCCGTAATATATTGCATTTGTGCCACTTCACACATTCATCACGTCCCCTTTCCTTCTACTTGAACGCGATGCATCCAACCCAACGGGCCACGAACCCATTTTTATTCCCACGTTTTCTAAGCCTTTAGATGCTGCGAGAATGGATGTAGAACGTCGTTTATATTTGGACACAACACTGGGTAGTGGGTAGGGTGCATATACAATTTTCTTTGACGTAAATAAACTCTTGGAAAAAGGAACACTATATTATATTAATTTTTTGATGTACTCTTCTCCATGGATCGTAAGAGAATGGAGAAAATGAACGGCGTGGAAAGTCTGAAACTGGCGTGGATTAACAGAGGAAGTCCGCTGCATATGACGATGGTGATAAATGGCCCGGAAGTGTGTCGGAAAGCCCATCCAAAGTGTCCCGAAAAGTACTAAGTTTTAACTTAATAAAAATTTTTTATTGCCTGCACGATATTGGCAACTTTTATTAAAGTTAAAATTTGAGATATTCAAAAAAGAAGTTGATCCAAAAAAATGTAATATAAAAAACTCCCTAAATCGGATGAAATAAGCAGAATAAGTACCTTTTTAAGCTTTAATTGAAGCTGAATTTTTTAAAGGGCGTAGATGGACGAACGAAGAAGACACGCCTGTTGACAAATTAATTCCTTGGGGGCAAGAAGGACTTCGTAAATCCTACGAAGACGGCTTTATTCAATTAGTGAACGGTTTAGTGATAGGGAAAACCTAATTCCTAGTTCCATGTTGATTATGAAACGACAAGATAAAATGAATTAAATTAGAATATGAATTGTTACAGTAACAAAGAAAATTTATCAACCAACATCGTGTAAATTAACATTAAAACGCTAAGTTTAAGAGAACAATAAATTTCTTTAACTTCACTTTTGGAGAGAACTTTTATTCTCTAACATGGTTTCATGCAGATTATGATGGAAATGATCAGCTTGGTTATAACATTTATGTTTCTATTAGCCTTTGAAAACGTTAAATCAAGATATTTCGTAAAAGGAAAAACAAAAAAGGTGATTATACTATAATAATTTATATTTAATGATGATTTATTGGATGTATTACAAACATTTTGAACAAGTAAAACAAAATTTAGTTGTATAATTAATGTGATACAACAAAAAGATACAATTATACGAAGCTTCGTGTTATAAATTTTAATTGTTAGCATAATGCAATAGAACTGTTATTAAAACGACATCATATGCATAACAATAATGCGTAATAAACACTCTATTTAGAATGGTATGAATGCAATTGAGCTAATTTTTAAATGCCACGTGGAGAAATAATGAAGCTGGCGATAACGTTTTGTTGCCAAATTAACTAATTAATTTCGATTGAACCTAAAACCCCCGGTTCGAAATTTGGCGTCCGCAATTTGGCTTCGGTCTCCATCCGTTCAAACATAAATTATCCACCGATTTTACGTGTCGTTAATTTCAATAGTTTATTTGACGCGCTCGCGGTCGTCGCACCACTGCTGCACAAATAATCACGTGTACTAATTAAATCCCAATAAAAACCGAACGCAATCCCGTTTGATTTGTGTCGACGTTGTTGATCCACTACAAAACCGCACATCAACTTGGTAAATTTTTTTTTTTTGGATTTATTGGTGTTTTTAATAGACTTCGTTATACAGTGAATTTCACTTAATATGTATAGAATCGTATACATACATCAACAACTTTCTAGTTCTATGTCTAGTGTTACTTCTAATTTTACACTACCACCATCATTAGAACTAACTCAAGACATAGAACTAGAATCATTCGGGTTTAGCGGTCTTGAGTCTAGGTCTAGTGTTAGTTCTAGTTTTACACTAGCACTCTCAATAACTTGTAGAAGAAGATGTGTAATGGGTATTTTTTTTATGAAATGGGTTAACAATATTTTATTAACAGAAAATCTTATAATTTTTCATAACAATATACAATGTCTTCGAAATAAAATTAATGAATTAGAAGTCAATCTAAATACTGCAGGAAAAAAGGCAGATCTAATAGCTCTTACTGAACACTGGCTGATGGAACAGGAAATAGAAGTAATAAGTATTGATGGTTATAAAATGGCGTTCACTCGCAAAACATTCGGTCATGGGGGTTCGTGTATTTTCACTAAAACATCTCTACACTTTGAAGAACTTAATTTTGAAGAATTATCTGTGGAGATTTCAACATTAATTTTTTAAGAGAGAGTAACGATGCTTTTTTGTATATAATTAATGCTCACTAATTTCAATCATGTTATAAAAGAACCGAATAACAAAAAATTCTTCCTCCTTAATTGACAATATATTAACTAATGCTGTAAACTTTGAAGCATATAATCTTGATATTTGTATATCTAATCACAAAGCCCAATTAATAGAAATAAAACAAGAGAAAGCTGCAAACAAAAGGAATCCAAGGTATAGAAACTTTTCTGAAGCAAACATAAACCGTTTTAGACAGAATCTTCTATGTGAAAATTTCTCCGATGTATTGAACACCAAGAATCCAGAAGAGGGCTTAAGGCTATTATACAGGGTGAGTCAGAAAGAATGGGAAATCCGAATACCGGAGACACTAGACACCAAAATGTGACGATTTAACCTAACATGTGTTATACAAATGTCGGTGGTTTTTAATACACAGGGTGTTGAAAGTTAAATTTTTATTTCGAAATTTCTTGATAATTTTGAAGGTTTTTGTACTATTAACATAAAATTTGGTAGTTTTATGTTTTCGAGCATGAGAAATACGAATTTGAAACTTGTTTTGTTATTGCTCGTAAAGGGCGCTAGATACACGCTGCTCGTTTGATAAATTAAATAAGTTTTTTGGCTTGACAGCTACGACCAATAAGAGCTGCAAATCACAAAGAGCATTCAATTTTATATAAAAAAGGTACTCTTATTGAAATTGTCTAAGTCTATCGGTTTTCGAATTATTTACTTTTAAATGTTTAAATGTATTTTTTCTTCTAAAATATTTATTTTTTAACATAAGCAAAGTTGGGTTATTTTTCCACTTATGTTTCGACAATTGCCTGTTAATTGTCAACATTGATCTAATTTCCGTGTGCAATCATCATTTTTACCAACAATAAAGTTATTACCAATTTGAAAATGCCACGACACAATGAGTTTTTTAATAGTGTTTAAGTCCACTGGATTTTTGAAAATGGTCACAATATTCTATTGTTATTAATTAATTGTTATTGTTATCGATTATTATCGTTACTAATTGCTATAGTTACTGTGTGTTATTGATTTTAAATGTTAACCTTAAAATTACTTCGAAACAATTAAAAGCAGGTAACTTGGAAACCAGTAGGCTTAGACAATGTAAGCAAGAGTACCTTTTTTGTGCAGAATTGAAAACTCCTTCAGATTTCTGGTTCTAATTCAGCATACCTCAACTGACAAAATAGTCATGACTTGATATCTCAAACGTACAGTGTGTCTGTAGCGCCCTCTACGAGTAATCACAAAACAAATATCAAATTCGTATTTCTCATGCTCGAAAACATCTAACTACCAAATTTTATGTTAATAGTACAAAAACCTTCAAAATTATCAAGAAATTTCGAAATAAGAATTTAACTTTCAACACCCTGTATATTAAAAACCACCGACATTTGTATAAGACATGTTAGGTTAAATCGTCATATTTTGGTGTCTAGTGTCTCCGGTATTCGGATTTCCCATTCTTTCTGACTCACCCTGTATAATGTATTACACAAATACATGGATAGACATTTTCCTCTAAAACTGAGTGAACAAACTTACCATAACTCTCAATGGATCACGGCTGGTATTAAGATAAGAACCATAGAAGGATTACTGGATATAACGTACGATGCAACAGTACAACTCAAAAACTATACAAAATGCAAATAATAAAATGAAGGCTGCGTGGAATATGATTCGACCGAAAAAGGGGATTGGAAACAATACAATAGAAAATATGAGGAATTACGGGGAAACCAAGAAAGAAACATTAAACAGATTTAATGAATACCTCATAAACGTGTGCGACTGGAAACGGCCACAAATGCATAATAAACAGCAGAGCAAAAGGTTGTATTTAAAGACAATATATCTACATCCGGTTACACAGACTGAAATTTTTAACACAAATGCGTTGAATAATACAAATGCAGTGGGCCCAGATGAAATTCCTATCAAACTAATAAAATTCGTTGCAGATACTATTAAGTACTAAGTACTACTAAGTATCCAGATCAATGGAAAAAAGCTATAGTTATGCCTGTATTCAAAAAAGGATGTCACACCCAATTTGAGAACTACTATCCAATGTTTCTAAAGTTTTTGAAAAAGTCATTTCCAGCAGAATTGTTACCTTTCGGGAATTAAACAATATTCTCACAGAAAAACAAAATGCATATTTAAAAGGACGCAATACAGAACGTGGCATCTATCAAATGACATCAGGAATAATAAAGAATTTATACGAGGACGGCAGAATTTATATGGTTTGTATTTGGATTTGTCAAAGGCTTTTGATTCTCGAGAGACGAGTATATTAATGGAAAAATTATGGAATATGGGTATAAGAGGAACAGCTCAATGCCTAATTAATTCTTATCTAGTCGACAGAAAATGCGTTAAAATGAGAGGAAACGATGGTATGACCTGAGTTTCTGATTATAGTCCAACCAAACGAGGAGTGCCACAGGGATCAATTTTGAGTCCAATACTTTTTGTAATGTACGTGAACGCTTTGCCTGACGTAATTAATCAACCGGTAGTATTGTATGCGGACAACACCTCTGTGATATGTTCAGGAAATGAAAATCTTGAGGACATGATCGTTAATACCATAGAGTGTGTCGAGAAATGGTTTGATGCAAATAATCTTAGACTAAATACGAGCAAAACCGAAATAATAGAATTGGAAGCAACACATCGAATATTTGGCTGCTAAGATGGCCAAATATGTTTATCTTATCCAGCAAGTCAAAGCTAGATCAGTGCAGCCTTACTCACTTATTACGGAACAGTGTACCCATTACTAAGATATGGTGTGATATTCTGGGGTTTTTTCTCGGCGGTGAATTCCTACTACAAAAGAGATGCGTTAGATCTATCTTTGAATTAAAGCGACTAGATTCTTGCAAAGAATATGTTAAAAGAAATATTTGCATTTTGGAAAGCGTTTTGTGTGTTAGACGATATCCACAGCATTACCAAGAAATGCAAAGAACTCATGAATATTTCACAAGAAATAAAAATCTACTAAATCTGCCGATAACAAAGTTCACTCGAATTCAAAAAAATGTTATGTATCAATCAGCTAGAATATATAATCATCTTTCGAATGAATGAAAATCATTAACAACATCTCGGTTAAAAATAAAATTAAAACCATATTTTTTAAGAAACCGCTTACTACGAACTAAATGAGTACCTACTTTCAGAATGAAGAATTGATCAATTGAATTTTTAATTGGTATTGAACCGAAAACAATGTATATAATATAATATATATATATATATATCTTTCGTTTGAATATATTTTGCCAGTGTGGCGATTTTGTATCAATAAATATTATTATTATTATTTACCCGAATTTTTCTGACTTTATGAAATCAACAATTTTCGACATTAATCTTTAAAAAATCGCGAAAAATCGAATTCTTAAGACATCCCAATGAAATACTCGCAACTTGTAGAAGAAGATGTGTACTTTTTCATGAACCAACCAGCATTTGAAAATCTCTTTGAAATAATATTAAAAAATACTAGAAAAACTTCTTTTACGTGATTTTATTTGAATTTATAACGAGACTAGTTTTGAGGTTACACCCTCATCTTCAGTGGAAACTAGCAAAAACGAAAAACATATTAAAATAAGACAGTTTAAAAAACTTAGTCAAATTTTCAAAGCAATATATACATGAAAAGCGAAAAACTCAAACGAAAAACATTATCTCGAAGAACACTTCTTTAAAAGATATGAACACGTTAAATATTAAAAAACAATCTCAACAAAAACATTCACAATACAACTCAAAATATAAAATTAGCGTACGACATTAAATTAAATTAAAATTTGTCACAAACGAAAAACGAAAAGATGTCGACGACGAGACAAGAACAAAGGAACTGGAAAAAGACTTGAGCGGGTTTTAAATCTGCAGTAAACCACCCGGGCGAATAAACATGTTATATAATTGTTTTGTGATCTCTCAGAGACATAAAAATGGGTTTGTTATATAGTTGAAGCTAATCATTTAATAATTCAAAGTTATTGTTATTTTTGTGTTTGTTAATTTCTAAAATTTCGAGCAGATCGAGCCTATAACCTTTTTCACATTTATGTAGAAGCTTTGTATTATTTCGAGTTTCCAATTTACGCCCTGTTTGCCCAATACAAACTGAGTTACAATTGGAACATCGAATTGAGTATATGCCACATTCTTTCAAAATATCTTTGTTCTTAATATGGTAGTTGGATAAAAGTCGAAGAATTGTGTTGTTATTCGAAAATGCCAAGGAAAGATTATATTTAAAAAAAAATGTGTTTTGCCTGAAAACTTAATTCTAAATTTTGAAATAATAATTTTTGAAATTAACCCAAATTTTTCTGACATTATAAAAAACAACAATTCTGGACATTAATTTAAAAAAAATCGCGAAAAATCGAATTCTTAATATATCCTAATGAAATATTCGCAATTTATAAAAGAAGATGTGTACTTTTCATGAATAACTCACGTTTGAAAATGTATATTCGTCTTTGAGATAACAACACCGATTTTTGTACAGTTGATGAGTTGAGTGTTTTTAGTTAATTTTGGATTGCTGATTTCAAATATGCCTTCCATTTTTCTGTAATACGTCACGTTCTTTTTTTATTCAGGTGTCTTACTGCTGCTGGACATAGGATGTTATAGGGAAACTATAGATGCAATGAATTTGATATTTGGCACCTTGATATAAGGTCATATATATGATATAAGGCCAAATTCATTGCATCTAAAAAAACGTGATGTGTTACAAAAAATGGAAGGTATATTTGAAATCAGCAACCCAAGGTTAACTAAAAACAGTCAACTGATCCACTGTACACAAAAAAAAAGTGAGAGTTTGCAGCACAGTGTAATTTTTTAAGTTAATCGCGATAAAAAACATCCGTCGAATTCTATATAAAGTCAAAATGTTCGAGGAATATTGTGTACATTATTGAATCGGATATATTTCAAAATGTTTAGTATTTATAATGTTTTCTGATCGGTTTATGGTAGAGGTCGAATTGTTAACCATATAGTACATTAATAAATATCACGCACAGTTCGGTGAAACCGACAGCATATTTGACGTTTAATTAAAATCGCTGAAGAGTCGTCTGAAGACGCACGGCTAAACCCGAAACTTTCTAGTTCTAGGTCTAGAGTTAGTTCTAGTTTTGCACCAGCACTATCACTAGACCTAACACAAAACCTAGAACTAGAATCATTCGGGTTTAGCCGTCTTGAGAGACGTGCGGCTAAATCCGAATGTTTCTAGTTCTAGGTCTTGTGTTAGTTCTAGTTTTAATTGTTATTTAGCGTTAGATTGTGGTATATTTTTATTGAACGAAAAGTAGAACTAAAGCGGCTCTTACACGATAAACGGTATCGCCAACATCAATATTGACAATACAACCATCAATCCTCGTGGTAACCAGTCTCAATACTTCACTACCTTACACGATCAATATTATTGTCAATACTTTTGTCAATAAGTTTGCTCAATAAGTTACCTTTTTACCACGAACAGGGTGAATCTACGTAGTTTTACTCGGTTATTTGCCGCTATTTTCCTTTCAAATATGGATAATCGTACAAAAGCTTGCGTAGCTATTATTTTGGTGCTTAGAACTACTCGTCGAGTGAAACGCAAATACTGGATGAAAGAACGATTGAAGCAGAGAGATGAATATTCTCATCGAGTACTGTTGAAAGAAATCAGCCTCTGAAATCACCACATCAATTGATGTTGATGATTTCAGGAACTACTTTCGAATGGATGAAAGTACCTTTAACAAACTGTTACAGAGGGTTGAACCATTTTTGTAAAGACAGGATAGCAATGTGAGAGAAAGTATAAAGCTAGGTGTCCACTTGAGAAAAACTTCTGAGAGTAACTCTCGATATCTACTCTCAAGTCTGTGTCAGCTTGAGACTGTTTTAGCTCTCCGAGAGCTTCTATAAACCTTTCGAGAGCTTTCTCTCAGACAGTTCTCTCAGGACCGTGTCCACTAGTGAAATGTGTCTGTGCTATGGAAACTAAAATTTATTTTCTTTCAGTGCTTGGTGTTTGTAAACATGGATGTGAAAATTGCAAGTGCAATAGAGTTGTACAAAATTAAAAAAAAAAAAAACAAATTGAAAAAAATAAAAAGAAGCTGTTAGGTGAAATCATGGATTTGGCGTAGATTAGAGCTGGGTTTCAACAAATATCAACATTCGTTGTCAAATTGTTAATTATTTGGCATACTGAATTCACAAAAAAGTGAACTCGATTGCTTTAATGGCACTTATAAATGCAAACTATAAGTTTATTCATTTTGTGGATCCTTGTTATCAATATGTATAAATATGAAAAAGTCATGTATGTTTTTATGCTTTTATTGATAGATAATTTAAAACTCTGCCTGACGCGTTTCGGCGATCTATGCCATCTTCGGAGGCACTACAAAATTAAACATAAAGGTACAGAAATCATTTTGTGCTGATACAATAGTAAATATTATTAATGTGAGTAAAATTTTTGATATTAACATTAAGATTAACAAACTGAATATAAATTAAATGAAACAAAGTGACTAACTTACTTCGTCTTTTTTGGTTATGTCAACATAAAATATAAGTCACTCTATCCATGTGCGGTACAATCAATATGCTTACTGTAGCAATCTTTTTAAATATAAACAAATGATGGTTTAGATTAACAATTTTATTAATAATTATTTTAGTTTTACTCGAGAGCTAACAATTTTGGGAAGAGGCGTGCTTGGTGTTCGTTAGTGGTCTTGCGCAGTATTAACTATATGGTACGCATGCGTGTTGAGGATGGTCAAACTCTTAAGTTTAAATATGAATTTGGAAGAAGTGGTCATCAAAAGGGGGGGGGGGGAAAGGAGAAGTAGAGGTGAGATGGGAAAGTAGCCGTTGGGACCCCATGAAGTGCGGAGACTCCACACGGACAAGATGAAGAAGCCCTCGGCATCGGGTAATATATATTATATATATTATATTATATTATATTATCCCACCTCTACTTCTCCTTTCCCACGTACACGTCGTACACGTGATAGCTTAATAGTGGCTTGGCAGTACTTTGGAAAATTATTAGAAAATATAAACTTAAACGCCTCAATTGCTGAAAGAAACTAGATATTGCTGGCAGAAGACTAAGTACTACTAATGAAAGACTAGCTGTTGCAAATGAAGCAAATTCTTCTTACAGAAGACTGCACACTACTACCAGAAGACGAAATACTGTTGGTAGAGGACTAGATATTGCTGCAAAAGACTAGATATTGCTGGCAGAAGACTAAGTATTGCTAGTGAAAAACTAGATATTACAAATAAAGCACATTCTTCTTACAGAAGACTACACACTACTACTAAAAAGCAGAAGACTTAATTTTACTGTCAGAATACCAAATTATGTTGTCAGAAGTTACTATTACTAATGGTACAAATCCCTTTTAAATTTCGCAAAAATTGCATCCTTCGCTTCCCGACTTCTATGTTCATTAGATTTGATATTCCAAAGAATTGAATTTTCTTCATACACTTCAATTAATTCAAATATTTCTTCTTGGGACCATTTTCTTTTAGGTGTTATCTTTAAACGTGTTATATTGAGAAAACTAGCAGCTACTCGCAGCAAAATTCGAACCGTGTTCGTTTTTTGACAGTTACTCTCACGGTAGATAAATTGTGCGTGTCCACTTGAGTACAAATCTCAACGTGTTTACTCTCCGAAAGTTTGTGGGGACTCTGACAGTTACTCTCAGATGCGTGTCCACCAGAAAATATACTCTCGATAGCTTTTCTCGAGAGCATTTCTCGCAAGTGGACACTTAGTTTAAGTGTTAGGGAAAGATTAGCCTTAACCCTGAGGTACTTGGCCACAGTAAGAAATTTGAAGACTTGAAGTTTTCTGTCATAATGTCCCCAGCAACTATCAGCAAAGCTGTAACAGAAACCTTTATATATGTCCTACAAGACTAGATGGAGTAGTTCGTATTGCTCGATGAAATTACGAAAAGCATCTTGTTCATCATCAAGGGAACTGGATGAACCAACAGTATCTCCATCGTGTTGAACGTCAACAACGTGAGTTAATGGGTCGGTCATTTTCACCACTTATTCAACTGAGTATAATGTAGAAAATAAGAATTAAACCTGTTTACAAATTATCTGGTTTAAAATAACATATGTTTCTTCATTGTGTTGATAGACATGTTTTGTTATTGTTATAGTTAAATAAAAGTATTTAATTTTTTTTTTATTGGCGCTAATACTACACGGTCAATAGTATTGTCAATATCCTCTCCAATTTTCAGTATTGACGCCTAAAAATCAGAAAATCCGGATTACCATCTATACTATCAATATTATTGTCAATATGCTAAGCTATTGTCAATATAATTGATCGTGTAACGGCCGATTTAACACTAGACCCAGAATCATAAAGACAAGTGTATAGTAGTTTAGTAATTATGGTTACCTCATTAATATATTGCAAGTTATATGAAATTCCAGGTAAATTACTTAAGTTTTATTTAATTGAACTTATTGAAAAACTTACAACTTATTGAGAGATCATAAAGTAAACAATTCGGACTTCGTAATCTTAAATCCCTCGATTAAGAAGTTACGGGAAATTCATTTTCCGGGAACTAAATTAATTCAGGATCTGACTTGGAGAACCTTCCTAACTATGAAATCCAGATTTATAAAAGGTCGACTCAAGAAAGTTATTAAAAAGTTTATTTATCTTAGAAAAGAATTTGTACTTTTTTGTTTAATTCGAAAATCTTGATATGTCGAAGATGTTATGCAAATCAAAATAATATAACAAAATATATTATATAAATGTGATATTTTACGTATTCTTACCGCAACCAAACATTTTTACGATTCGAATTCCGATCGAGAGTTATTTATGAACGCGACGTTTCCACAATATCAAAACTAAAATATAACACAAGCAACTCATTTAAATGATATATTAGATTTACAAACGCTTCCCATAAAGAATTCTTCTTCAAACCATATATATATTCTTAAAGTTTTTTATGGTGTGTTTTTTCATCATTTATTTAATAAAAAAATTGGTTTCCGTGGTATTTAACCCTTTAATATTATATGTTTAAAACTCAAATGTTACGTTTGTACGGTCTCAAACCCTCGGTTTTCCACTACCTAGAGTAAATTTTGCACAGTTTGAAGGTAAAACGCGTTTAATTAGCCTAGGAAGGGGAGTTTAAAACGTCTACTAATTGAATTATATACCAGATCCTTCATCTCTCTTGCCACCCCCGCTGCGAGTTTCAAATTAATACTCCTCTTAAAAAAACCCTTTTATTCAAGCGAGAGAAATTTTAACAATAAAAAAAATTAATTTATTTTATTCAGCTTTTAACAATCCTATTGCTGCTTAAAAAATTAAGTGCATATTCACTTAAAAAAATCGGGCTTTTTCTTCAATAAAAGATGAAAGAGATGCCTAGTTGCGATTTTACCAAAATTAAAAGCTTTTGCTTCTTGTTTTTCAATCCTTCGTCTTTCTCTATCGTTCTTTCACATCGTTTTCTGTCCGTTATCGTGCACGTGACGACGGTCTGGTGGCGATGGTGATCGATACGAAAGCGATCCCCAAAAACGTTAGGCGAAAACATCAAAGGACTGCACACCTGGTGCTCTTTTTGGATACTAGAAAAGCTCTCTATATATATATATTGCTCCACGGATACCTTATTAACGAACCTGCTTTTCAAAATGGAATACTGGAGGAAGTAGTTCTCCCAACTTACGGTTGCTACTTGTTACAGTTGCATTTTATTTCAACAATGCTCCAAATCATATAAAGAGAATTTATTTAAATATCGATATTAGTATTATTTGCGATTTTCTCGTGAACTTTGTAATACTGTAATACTTCGTCTTCATTTTTAAACGTTCGTTTTATAACGACGATGTCTCTGTTGTGGTTGTGGGTGGCTTCTATCTTATTTTCTTACACAAGATTAAATATTTCTGGCTGAGAATAGGTTACTGCCAATGGAAGACTAGTTACTATTAATAGAAGTCTATCTACTACTAATAGAAGACTAGATACTAGTGAAAAAGTAGAAAAGCCGGATACCGGATATTCGGCATCCCCTTCGGCCGGATATCCGTTTATCCGGCATATTTATCAGACCATTATGGTTATAATTTCTTTTACATTTCTGAAGTGATACCCTACATTGCCACATTATAAGAGAATTATATTATATAATAAGAGAACTGATAAGATATGGCAACTTATTTGGATCCAAGATACAAAATGAACTTTTTTGATGATTCAAAATGAATAATTGGCAATATTTCCACAAAGATCCTTCAAGAAATGAATTCTATAGCGAATTTTGCAAGTTATCGATGAAAATTGAAATATCAAAAATTTTATCAAAATTTCAAATATTGTTTTCTCAAAAACTAAAAGCTATTTTTTAAAACGGGTTAGTTCATTGGAAAGAAGACACTTTTATTAACATTTCGGGAAATTTTCATACTGATATTCCAAGAACTGGATTTTATACGAATTTTTAAAACTTAATCGGCGAAACTTGCAAAATTCGAAAAAATTGTCGATCATTTCAAAAATTTATTTCTCAAGAACTGAAAGTAATTTTTCAAAACGGCTTGTTGTATTAAAAAGAAGATACTTTAATTAATAATTGGCAATATTTCCACAAGGATCCTTCAAGAAATGAATTCTTTAGCAAATTTTGCAAGTTATCGATGAAAATTGCAACATCGAAAATTTTATCAAAACTTCAAATATTGTTTTCTCAAAAACTAAAAGCTATTTTTCAAGACGGGTTAGTTCATTGGAAAGAAGACACTTTTATTAACATTTTGGGAAATTTTCATACTAATATTCCAAGAACTGGATTTTATACGAATTTTTAAAACTTAATCGGCGAAACTTGCAAAATTCGAAAAAATTGTCGATCATTTCAAAAATTTATTTCTCAAAAACTGAAAGTGATTTTTCAAAACGGGTTAGTTCATTGGAAAGAAGACACTTTTATTAACATTTTGGGAAATTTTCATACTGATATTCCAAGAACTGGATTTTATACGAATTTTTAAAACTTAATCGGCGAAACTTGCAAAATTCGAAAAAATTGTCGATCATTTCAAAAATTTATTTCTCAAGAACTGAAAGTGATTTCTCAAAACGGTTTGTTGGATTAAAAAGAGGATAGTTTAATTAATAGTTGGTGACATTTCCACAAGGATCCTTCAAGAAATTAATTTTATAGGGAATTTTGAAAGTTATCGATGAAAATTGCAATATCGAAAATTTTATCAAAACTTCGAATATGGTTTTCTCAAAAACTAAAAGTTATTATTCAAAACGTGTTAGTGCATTGGAAAGAGGACACTCTTATTAACACTTTAGAAAATTTTCAAAATCATATTCCAAGAAATGGATTTTATACGATTTTTTAAAACTTAATCGGCGAAAATTGTAAAATTTGAAAAAATTTTCGATAATTTCAAAACATTATTTCTCAAGAACTGAAAGTGATTTTTCAAAACAGCTTTTTGCATTAAAAAAGGGATACTTTAATTAATAATTGGTGATATTTCCACAAGGATCCTTCAAGAAATTAATTTTTTAGGGAATTTTGAAAGTTATCGATGAAAATTGCAATATCGAAAATTTTATCAAAACTTCAAATATTGTTTTCTCAAAAACTAAAAGTTATTTTTCAAAACGGGTTGGTTCATTGGAAAGAAGACACTTTTATTAACACTTTGGGAGATTTTCATACGCGTATTCCAAGAACTGGATTTTATACGAATTTTTAAAACTTAATCGGCGAAGATTGCAAAATTCGAAAAAATTTTCGATCACTTCAAAAATTTATTTCTCAAGAACTGAAAGTGATTTTTCAAAACGGGTTAGTTCATTGGAAAGAAGACACTTTTATTAATAATTTGGGAAATTTTTATACTCATATTCCAAGAACTTTATTTTATACGAATTTTTAAAACTTAATCGGCGAAACTTGCAAAATTCTAAAAAATGGTCGATAATTTCAAAAAATTATTTCTCAAGAACTGAAAGTGATTTTTCAAAACGGCTTGTTGCATTAAAAAGAGGATACTTTAATTAATAATTTTTGATATTTCCACAAGGATCCTACAAGAAATTAATTTTATAGTGAATTTTGAAAGTTATCGATGAAAATTGCAATATCGAAAATTTTATCAAAACTTCGAATATGGTTTTCTCAAAAACTAAAAGTTATTTTTCAAAACGTGTTGGTGCATTGGAAAGAGGACACTCTTATTAACACTTTAGAAAATTTTCAAAATCATATTCCAAGAAATGGATTTTATACGATTTTTTAAAACTTAATCGGCGAAAATTGTAAAATTTGAAAAAATTTTCGATAATTTCAAAACATTATTTCTCAAGAACTGAAAGTGATTTTTCAAAACAGCTTTTTGTATTAAAAAAGGGATACTTTAATTAATAATTGGTGATATTTCCACAAGGATCCTTCAAGAAATTAATTTTTTAGGGAATTTTGAAAGTTATCGATGAAAATTGCAATATCGAAAATTTTATCAAAACTTCAAATATTGTTTTCTCAGTCCGGTTAGTGGCTTTGCCCAATACGGACGTGTTTTACTAAAAAGTTTAAAGTTTTAGAAGTTTTAGAAGTTAAATATTTAAATTACTTACGTAATGAGTGACACGGAGGGGTCATTTTCTTCCGTGACTAGAGGACGGAAACGTGGACGACCCAAACGCGGAACTACATCGTCACAAACTAAGAGACCAGATCTTAAAAAAACACCACCGAAGAATCTGCCACATGGCGATCCAGGGACGTCAACACAAAGGCAAAGCGGGTTATTCAAAAAACCACAAAAACTGGATTTTACAAAACAAGGTAATAATTCAACAAATAACACACAAAAAATAAACCAAAATACAAATAAACATATTACGTACGCGTTTAATGACAAAATGAAACAGCTAAACAAAGAACTCACTACGATTTTTGAAATTACACCCAAATCAAAAACATTAACAAGAAGTCAACTGTCTCTCCACTGGAGCGAAATTCAATTTACAAACAATGTAGTTCATAATGACATAATCAGCGACACTAAACAAGGTTTTCTAATTAAATCTAAAGAAAACAAAAACACAATATATAAATTACTAAACATATTAAAAGAAAAACAAATTATCGGAGATTTCATAGAAAGTAAACCTAGACCAACAATGAAAAATACATTAAATAACAAATCCAACTCATTTTCCGTAATCATATGCGATGTGGAACTAGATATTGTAGATGAAGATATTAGCAACTTCCTCAATGATAAGCTTATCTTTCATCGATACTGTAAACGAATAATATCACGCGCTACCAACAATCCAACACGAAAAATAAGAATTATTACAGGTGAAGTCAACGCTTTTCAAAAACTTGTACAAGAAGGATTATACTATAGACATAAACATTACAAAACAATCGAAAGCAATGCACCACCACCTGCTCCCATCCCTTGCGGGAAATGTACAAGTTTTGCACACACGACAGATGCTTGCAATGAGACACAGCGATGTGGTAAATGCAAAGAAAACCACAAAACCCACAACTGCACTACAGACCTTCCCATATCTTGTCTAGCTTGCGGGGAAATAGGACACCAGGCATGGTCTTTTAAATGCAAAAAGCGCCCCCTTAAACCCATTGAAGGACTGCCCACAATTCAAGTAAAATCCGCTAACAAAAAAACCGAGGAAATCAATGAACAAGTAGTCAAAACTTCAAGAATTCATAAACCGATGTCGATGCACGACTACATAATTGACACATACATATACGAATTGAATAAACCAGAAAATCAGAACAGAAATGAATTAATACAAAAACTAAGAGCTCGTTTCGCAGACCAATTCCAAATAGATACCTTTGTCAATATATCTGGCAACCGTGCTTATATAGTAATGCTGGATCGCCTAGATAATGACGCACCACCAGCAACAATTCCCTCTCACGGACAACAGAGCAACATCAGCTTAACATCTCCAGAGTTGGAAGACAGTAATTCACATGTCGTCCTCACAACCGAATCAATCTGCGATATTCAAAATACGATGGAGATAGCAGATACAGAACCAAGAGAACCCGGCTACATATAGCAACTACCAGAACCTGAGACTAACAGAGAGGAAATTAACAACGACTCAGTTCCCAAAGAATGTATAAACGTCATTTATGCAAACATTAACAGCTTTAACAATAAGAAATCCCTAATTTACAACTATATACAAAAAAATGACATAGACATGATGCTATTTGTAGAAACTAAAACAAAGACAGATCAACATATTAAATACAGAGACTGGCAAGTAATTCAAAAGCAAGGTTACATAACCAATAAGACAAGAGGCGGGTCCCTCATATTGCTAAAACCAACAATACCTCTAGGTAAAGCAAACCCACCATCTATTAACAGACCTCTCAATGAATGCCTCCACTTCACCATCCCTTTCGATAAAGAACAAATCCACATCTTTCTTGTGTACATCCACCCACATCAGCCTCTCGAAAAAAACATTTTCTCTAAAGCAGCACAATATAAATATGTCATAATAATAGGTGATTTCAACCTTAACCCATCTAAACGCAAACAATTGCAATCGTTCCTAGACAACTCTTATTTCAAAAAAAGACATACAGACCCTACATTCCTGATGCCGGCAAACAACGACACAACCCCAGATATAGTAATCCACACTGAAAATATTACAGAAATTGTAAAAGACATTAGTCTTACTGGTGATCTATGCTCCGACCACTTGGCGATAACATTCAAAATCTTCACAAATCAAACCCCACCAACCCAGGCTGAAATGTCAAAATATAACCTAACTAGAACCAACGTACAAAAAGTAAATGAAGACATGACAATCTTTATCAACGAATCCAGAACAACAGCATTGAACGAGAACTTCATACAAGACTTTCACAACTCCCTTACACAAGCGATAATACGTCACTCACCGAAAACGAGGTACTCTCCATATATATATACACTCCCCAACTACATTCTCGAAATAATTCATAACAAAAGACGAGTATACAGAGAATACAAAAGAACAAACAACAGAATATTGAAAAATGAATTAAACATAGAAAACAAAAGAATACAAAAATTAATCCAAAAATACCAACTGGATCGTTGGTTAGAAACATGCAGAGAAATAGAAACGGATCGCGGCAGAACATATTGGCAGAAAATCAAAAAAGTTACAAAATACAAGAAGAGCGGCGACATTCCGACAATAACGTACAACAATATAGAATATAGAACTGATCAACAAAAATGCGATATTCTTGCCCAACACTTTCAAAGTGCATTCACCCCCAAACCAAACCACGATTATGACAATCATCACCAAGAATATATTAACGAATGGTACACAAGATTTGTAAATACTCCAACTCACGCGCATGATGAAACACCAGAAATAACTCAAGAAGAATATGACGAACATCTATTAAAAGGCAAAAGTTCATGCCCCGGCTTGGATTTAATAACAAAAAAATTACTGAGACAACTAAATCTAGAAGTACATAACTCAATCCGAAAAATTTTCAATTTCTGCATGCAAAACCTCATATTCCCATCAACATGGAAAAAAGCTACAATTATTACAATCCCCAAACCTGGCGCAAACCACTCTCTTCCACAAAGCTACCGCCCTATCACCCTACTATCAGTAATTGGAAAAATTTACGAAAGTATCCTTAACTCCAGAATTCTTCACTTTATTAACGACAAAATCCCTATATACCAATTCGGCTTCAAACGTAAACAATCAACAATTCACCCACTCATTATTCTCACAAATAACATACAAGTAATGAACGTCCATCATCGAAAAACCGCGATCTTATTTCTGGACATAAACAAAGCCTTTGACACAGTCTGGCACCAGGGACTTCTATACAAGATGGATAAATTAGGAATTCCTACACCCTACATGAAAATTATAGATGCATATCTTCGCGACAGGATACTGAGCATCCAACTGAATAATGCTACATCCTTCCCTTTCTCCCTTTCCCAAGGAGTACCTCAAGGATCCCCAATCTCACCTACCTTATACAACATCTTCTGCTATGATATATACCCTCCAACCCATCCAAACGCCAACAATATTGATCCGGATAGCTACATACTTCAATATGCAGACGATACCACCCTAATAACACATGGAAAAAACCTTCAAATAGCAATAGAATCACTACAGACGCTATACAATAACATATCAACATGGTTCCACAAATGGAGAGTCACCCCCAATCCGGACAAATTCCAACTATTGATTCCACACTCCAGAATCACCAATCAATCCCCTCACATCACAACAGGCACATCAACTACAAAACCTACAAAGTTGGTAAAATATTTGGGCATAACCTTGGACAACAAATTAAAATTCAAAGCTCACTACAAAAAAATACAAACTGAGGTAACAAGACGAGCAAAACATTTTAGGTCATTGACTTACAAAGACAGGGGTATCTCGGTAAAATCAGCGACACAGATTTACAAAAGTATTTGCAGACCACTCCTCGACTACGGACATCTCACGACTATATGTTCTCCGAAGTCAACAAAAGAAATAATCAGTAAAGCAGAAAGAAAGTGCTTAAGAATTCTGACAAAAATTAGACACCCGAGCAATCCACTGCACAACATAAATAATGAAGATTTATACGCTAAAACAAAAGTAAAACCGATTTCAGAAAGGCATAAACTTCTGAAAGAAAAATTTTCAAAAAATGCCAAGTTAGACACCCTGGATATGATGTGCAAGATCCGAACAAACGAAGGAAGACCAAAATCATTGTACGAACACCTCAACATAAATACACAAATATAAAAAAAAAAAAAAAAAAAAAAAAAAAAAAAAAAATAAAAATATGTATAATGTAAAAATGTGTAAAAATGTATTGTAATTTTATGAATATTGTAAGCGGAAAGACCCGAAAAGGGTCGATAGCTTAATAAAGATATTTTCTCTCTCTCTCTCTGTTTTCTCAAAAACTAAAAGTTATTTTTCAAAACGGGTTGGTTCATTGGAAAGAAGACACTTTTATTAACACTTTGGGAGATTTTCATACGCGTATTCCAAGAACTGGATTTTATACGAATTTTTAAAACTTAATCGGCGAAGATTGCAAAATTTGAAAAAATTTTCGATCACTTCAAAAATTTATTTCTTAAGAACTGAAAGTGATTTTTCAAAACGGGTTAGTTCATTGGAAAGAAGACACTTTTATTAATAATTTGGGAAATTTTTATACTCATATTCCAAGAACTTTATTTTATACGAATTTTTAAAACTTAATCGGCGAAACTTGCAAAATTCGAAAAAATTGTCGATCATTTCAAAAATTTATTTCTCAAGAACTGAAAGTGATTTTTCAAAACGGGTTAGTTCATTGGAAAGAAGACACTTTTATTAACATTTTGGGAAATTTTTATACTCCTATTCCAGGAACTGGATTTTATACCAATTTTTAAAACTTAATCGGCGAAACTTGCAAAATTCGAAAAAATTTTCGATCATTTCAAAAATTTATTTCTCAAGAACTGAAAGTGATTTTTCAAAACGGTTTGTTGTATTAAAAAGAGGATACTTAATTAATAATTGGTGATATTTCCACAAGGATCCTTCAAGAAATTAATTTTATAGTAAATTTTGAAACTTATCTATGAAAATTGCAACATCGAAAATTTTATCAAAGCTTCAAATATTGTTTTCTCAAAAACTAAATGTTATTTTTCAAAACGTGTTGGTTCATTGAAAAGAGGACACTCTTATTAATACTTTGGAAAATTTTCAAAATTATATTCCAAGAAATTGATTTTATACGAATTTTTAAAACTTAATCGGCGAAAATTGCAAAATACGAAAAAATTGCCTATTATTCAAAACGGCTTGTTGCATTAAAAGCAGGATACTTTAATTAATAATCGAAAGTGATAACAGCGACAGTTCTGTTAGTAATGAATGTGATGATGAATTACAAGCGAAGAGAAGAAAACTACAGATTTTATATATCATATTGGGATTGTTACAATGAGGTTGCTAATGACAAACCTGATATAAATAAAGTTGTATTCAAACAAAAAAAATCCAATTGGGGTTGAACTTAATTATTATCTGCAGTGTCCAACACCTAAAAGAGATACTAATTCCCGGAATGGTGGAGTACTAAGTAATATTGATTAAATTATCCATTAGCAAGCTTTGTTTAAGTCAATTTAAATAAAACAAAATTTTCATCTGTCTTGCTTTTTATTTTATTATACTTCTAAATCGATTTAGAGGAAACAATCCTCATCTTCAGTAGAATCTTATATAAAAATTTTTAAAACAATATGAAATAAATCCAAAACTTCTATAAATTTACTTACTGTCAGTTTAGTTGAAAAATATATTAATCATTAAATCTAACACATCATCCAAAGTAAACTCCATCTTTTTTATCCAAACTTGAAAATTTCTTACTTTAATAATTGAACACATATAATAGAATATCAAATTCAAAACCAAAAGTTAAAATACACTTAAAACAAAATCCAACTAAGTAATAGGTTTTTAATGTTCGGCCAAATTTGGTAACTATCCGGTATCCGGCCGGATTTAAAAAAATGGTCGGATAGGCCGGATACCGGATATCCGTTCCACCACTAATAGATACTGCTTGTACTGCTAAGAATACTGCAATCTGCTGATTGAACACTAGATACGGTTAGCAGAAAACCACATATTTCTAGAAAAAGACTAGATAATGCTTGCAAAGGACATGTTGCTATACTGCTTACAATACCTACTGATTGACTAAGTAATGCTTATACACTGCTTGCAGTAGATTAGATACTGCTTATAAAAAACTAGATACTGCTAGCAGAAATCTGGGTACTACTAATAAAAATTTAGATCCTGCTTATAAAATTCTACTTGCTTTGTCTACTAGCGCAGGATTAAATACTATTAAATAGGGTTAAACTAGATACTGCTTGAAAAAGATTTGCTGCTGCTGGCATAAAACTAGATATTCCTTACAGAAGATTAGATACTGCCGGCAGAGACTATATACTATTACTGGAACGCTAGATACGACTTGCAGAAGAGTCGAAGAGATATTGATAATCATTGACTCAAACTTTTTGGTACGAGTTAATCTTCTTGTTATTAACATTAATCTCTTTTCCTTTAATCTTTTGAGTTTTTAATTTAAAATGTGAGTAACAAAAAAACATCAACACATACAAATAAAATAGGAAAATACATGCACCTGTAAACATGTTTCAAATGAAACAATTTTAAACGACATACGTCGGCGTCGACGGGTTAAACCTTTATATATCCGGGGATATTTTAAAACGTTGAAAAGTTGAAAACGTTGCAAAGGTGGAGCGAACGAGTTTAGAGATTTATTTAGATCTCGCTATCGCATCGGTGATTTATAAACGGTGACCGTGTTTTTTTATATGTCGATATTCTGGATGGAGAATGCAGAATACACAGCAAGTGGACGAGTAATAAATTATTATGGGGCGCAATTCGTATTTAAATATTAACACTTAATCAACACGTACATTCCCATTTATTTATTTAACTGCCTCAAAATCCCCATCATATCAATAAAATATTATAGATTTTAATATTCGTTGATTACAATTTAATGATTACCCAAATTAATATGTTGTTAATTCGTAAATTTAATTTTTGAGAATAATTTAAAACTAATATTGATGTTTATTTGTGGATTCATTTTCGTTCGGGATTTAATTTTTTTTTATTTCTCATCTTGGTGCCTGATTTTAATATGAATTTCCAGTTTCCGGCGCATCCACCAGAAACAATTAGAACAAAAGAATCGAATATGGCGGGCGAGTTCTGTTTACCAAACGGTCCGAGAATAAATGAAACCAGTGCTGAAAATCCAATTAGCGCCATCTGGGGCGCGATCAGCTGCAAGATTGAACCCTTTTTTTTTGTTTGCAAATATAGCGGAAATAAACAAATCATTTTTCTTGTAGTTTTCTTGTTTAATTTAGAAAATTAAAAATTGTTACGTTAGATATTCAATTTTATCTTAAAATTTCAATTGGAACAAATGTAAGGGAAATGAAGCTTTTTGTATTCGTTACCAAAACGAGAAAGACATTCGGAAGCCATGAAGACGACAGTCCTTATCTTACGGATTTCCAAAACCGAGAGATTTCCGTTAAATAAGGGAAGTGCAGTCACATTCCGAATCGGATCGATATTGCAAGAATCTCGGAAACGTGACAACCATCACATATCTCAAAATCAAACTTTATTGTTACTGGAATTTGTTTTATACGAATATTTCTAGTTCTAGGTAAATTCTAGTTTTAATTGCTATTCAGTGCTAGATTGTTTTATAGTTTTATTGGACGAAAAGTGGAACTAACACTAGATCTAGAACTAGAAACATTCAGGTTTAGCCGTCTTAAAAGACGCATGGCTAAACCCGAATATTTCTAGTCCTAGATCTAGTGTTAATTCTAGTAATAGTGCTAAGTAGCACTAGTTGGTACTAGATATCACTATGTTGCATAATGTTATTGAACTAAAACTAGATCAAATACTAGATCTAGAGCTAGAAACATTCGGGTTTAGCCGTCTCTCAAGACGTTAACTAATAAACTAACTCTTTCAATCTTAAGAGACGTGCGACTAAACCCGAACGTTTCTAGTTCTAAGGAAAAGAAGATTAATGTTAATAATAAGCAGATTAACCAAAATCAAAAAGTTTGAGTCAATGATTATCAATATCTCTTCGACTTTTCTGCAAGTCGTATCTAGCGTTCCAGTAATAGTAGGTATATAGTCTCTGCCGGCAGTATCTAATCTTCTGTAAGGAATATCTAGTTTTATGTCAGCAGCATCAAATCTTTTTCAAGCAGTATCTAGTTTAACCCTATTTAATAGTATTTAATCCTGCGCTAGTAGACAAAGCAAGTAGAATTTTATAAGCAGGATCTAAATTTTTATTAGTAGCACCCAGATTTCTGCTAGCAGTATCTAGTCTTTTATAAGCAGTATCTAATCTACTACAAGCAGTGTATAGCTACCTCCAAGCATTACTTACTCAATCAGTAGGTATTGTAAGCAGTATAGCAACATGTCCTTTGCAAGCATTATCTAGTCTTTTTCTAGAAATATGTGGTTTTCTGTTAACCGTATCTGGTGTTCAATCAGCAGATTGCAGTATTCTTAGCAGTACAAGCAGTATCTATTAGTGGTGAAACGGATATCCGACCATATTTTTAAATCCGGCCGGATACCGGATAGTTACCAAATATCCGGCTTTGGCCGAACATTAAAAACCTATTACTTAGTACTCCACCATTCACAGGAATTAGTATCTCTTTTAGGTGTTGGACACTGCAGATAATAATTAAGTTCAACCCCAATAGGACTTTTTTTAATAAACCCCTATTTAAACCCGAATATTTCTAGTCCTAGATCTAGTGTTAATTTTAGTAACAGTGCTAAGTAGCACTAGTTGGTACTAGATATCACTATGTTGCATAATGTTATTGAACTAAAACTAGATCCAATACTAGATCTAGAGCTAGAAACATTCGGGTTTAGCCGTCTTGAGAGACGTGCGACTAAACCCGAACGTTTCTAGTTCTAAGTCTAGTGTTAGTTCTAGTTTTACATTTACACTATCACTAACTAACGCAAGACCTAGAACTAGAATCATTCGGGTTTAGCTGTCTTAAGAGACATGCTGCTAAACCCGAATGTTTCTAGTTCTAGGTCTAGTGCTAGTTCTAGTGACAGCGCTAAGTAGCACTAGTTAGCACTGAATATCACTATATTGCATATTTTTATTGAACTAAAACTAGAACTAACACCAGACAAGAGAAACATTCGGGTTTAGTCGTACGTCTCTTAAAATTGAAAGAGTTATCCATGTTGCAAGATTAATGATCAAATAAAAACCATATATTAAAGTTAACAATTAAACAAAAAAAACTTAAAATTAGCCTTAGATCAAAACTTCAAAATGAAAAAGTTTTGTATGTAAAAGAGAACTAACCACGTGGAAAATGAGGAAAAGTGAAAAGTTAAAAAATATTTCGAAAAATACTTACAGTCAATGAAGCTATAATAGGTGTAGACTGGAAATCATGTGACAGTAAAGCATTTTGCTATCTGATGGATAAACAAAATGAGGATGAAAAATGAATTAAGAATGGCGTCGTTAAAAAGTGTGGAATCTGAAGAAAAATAAAAAATGTAAGTACTAAACCCTTATATAAAGGGGTATTAGGAAATAATTAATTATTACGTTAAAAAATTAGAAATTCGAATAAATCTTTAAGATTGTATTAAAGATGTATTGGTGCGATGAAATGAGGCGAGACTGAAGAGATAGAATTAGAATTATTGTTAACTGGAAAAGAGAGAGAGAAAGAGAAATCGATAAAAGACAGATAGGGGGAGAGAAAAATATAATCGCTCTATGAAATTTAAATTTAAAAAAACACAGAAAATAAATTATTTAAAAAAATCAGATTTTAGGTACTTGAAAATAGGTTTATATAAGTTTTGAATTTCGTCAATAAGCAAAGTAAAGTTATTATTGTTATTGTTTCTCTGGATTTTCAACAATTCCAATAGATCATCCAATAGATCAAGAAACAACAAGACAACATCATTAGAAATGTACTGACACTACAAGAGGCAGAACATTACATATGAACAATTGGCAAGAACATAGAGAACCCTAAATAAGAATCTACTTTACATAGAATTGGATGAAATAATCAAAGAATCCATCAACGAGGCCAACGTCATGAAGAAGGACAATCTCCGTAGGAAAATGAGAAAAATAGATAACTTAAGGAAAAATAAGGATAAGGTCAGAACTAATAATTATAAACAGAAACGTTTTAATGAATTAGACAATAAAACACAATTTACCAACTTAACTAACATCACCTTCACCGAAAAAGAAATTAATCTCATTGAGAAAGCTTATAAATTTACCCTTTCTAATAAACCTAATTTAATTAATATTGCTATAGATTTTGATGATAATTGACCAGTTTTACAAGAATGACCCAGAATAGTTGAATTTGCTAATTTAGTTTTGGAGAGTTCAAAACTTTGATTACATTCTTCTGACCAATCTTCAATAACTTTGCTTTTATTTTTATAAAGTAAATTCGAAAGATGATATAAAGGTGCAAGTATATTTGAAAAATTTGGAACAAATCTATGATAAAAGTTTATCATACCCAAAAATCTTTGTAGTTGTTTAAGGGTTTTTGGTATTGGAAATTCTTTAATAATTTTAATTCTATCATCTGAAGGACGAATGCCTTGAGGAGAAATATGATGGCTCAAAAAATTTATGGATTGCACACCAAAAATGCATTTAGAAGGTTTAATTGAAATTCCAAAATCATTTAACCTATTAAAAAGTATATCTAAATGAGAGATATGTTCTTCGTCATTTTTGCTTGCAATTAGAATATCATCTAAGTAAACAAAGATAAAGTTTAAGCCAGAAGTAACTTCGTTGATAAAACGTTGGAACGTTTGAGCAGCATTTCTCAAACCGAAAGGCATTCTTGTAAACTCAAATAAACCAAAAGGGGTAGTTATCGCAGTTTTATAAACGTCTTCCTCGGCAATTGGTATTTGGTGGTACGCCCGTACAAGATCTATTTTAGAAAAGATTTTACAGTTGTGCAAATGTAAATTAAAATCTTGTATATGCGGTAACGGATATCTGTCCGGCACCGTAACTAAGTTCAATTGACGGTAGTCTCCACATGGTCTCCAATCATCACAATCTTTTTTGGGAACCATGTGAAGCGCAGAGGCTACAGAAGACGAAGATGGCCTACAAATGCCAAGGGCAACCATTTGTTCGAATTCTGTTTTTGCTATTGTATATTTAGTGGAATCCAAACGTCTTGGACGGCAAAAAGGGAGATGTGAATTCGTAACAATTTTATGTTCAACAGAATGTTTCACAGGTTTGGAAAAATCTGGAGTTGAAATTAAATTGGGATATTTTTTAAAAAATTGAGTATATTTTGTTTCGACAATGAATAATTTTGGAGTTGGAACAATTGAGTTAATAAGTGGACCTGATGATGTCAATTTAGTTGATGAATCAACTAAACATTGATTTCTAATATCTACCAAAATACCGAATTTGTTAAGAAAATCTGCACCAATAATAGGTCTTGAAATATCAGCAACAGTAAAAATAAAAGGGAAATTTCTTCGAAGGTTCAAATTTATTGTTAACATTTTTTTACCATAAGTAGCAATAATTGAACCATATGCTGCTGTAAGAAAAGAGTCTTTATCTTTTTTGTAATGCAAAAACGTATTACGAGGAATAACAGATACGTCTGCACCTGTATCTATCAAAAAATGAAGTTTGTTTTGATGATCGAGGATAAAAAGTCTAGAACTCTTTTTGTGAATTGGTGCAATAATATGTGATTTATTACCCACTGTCGAAACTTTTACTCGTTTTTTGAATGTTGTTTTTTTAAATGAATTGTGAAAAATACACCAGTCCGGACATTTCAACGCTTTATCGCCGAAGTTGCTATGATAAAAGCAAATTTTTGAAGAACGTGCAGGTGAACGTGAACGATTACGTGAGTTAGATTTTGATCTGTTTCTGAATTGGCCTTTACAATTTGAACAAAATTCCGTTTTTGTTGAGGAATTTTCTGAATTTATCTGTTGTTGTAACGCGTTAATTTTTGCGTTAAGTTTTGTAACATCGATTGACACGACAAACTAAATTCAGAAAAAGCTTTTATTAAATCAAAATTATTTTGAACGGAATCATTTTTAGAGTTTGAAGAAGAAACTTCCGAAATTTTATAAGGTCTAGAAAGAGAAGAATTAAATGATTCCCAAATTTTATCGGCAATAGAAAGAAATTCATCAATATTGTCTTTACCGGATGCTAATAATGCAACAGAAATGGTTTGAGGTAACCTACGTTTCCAAAGTGTTAATAAAAGATCTTGGCTAACCATTTGAGATCCGCCTACAGTGCTTAACATTCCTCTATAGAAATCGGATGGTTTTTGGTCACCCATTTCTGTTCCAGACAATAATTCGTCCAACCTTTTTTCCTCACTTTGTGAAAGCCTAGTTATTAAAGTGTTTTTGAGTAAATTATACACATCGCGTTCAGGTGGGTTAGAAATAACATCATAAATGGTTGAGATAACTTCATTAGGTAAATTTGTTATAACAAGGTTATATTTTGTCTTGTCAGAATGTATTCTCGAAATAATAAATTGTGCCTCAATTTGAATGAACCACAGTTCTGGTTTACTTACCCAGAAAGGTGGTAATTTAATAGAAGACACATTTTCTTCAATTAAATTGTTAGCATCACCACTGTGATCATTCATTTTAATAAAGTCCTTAACAAAGTTTGTGGATAATTATAATTTTGAAAAAATTTTTAATTTTGAAATTTAAATGTCTGTCAAAAAGACAATTGACAATTAATGACAGTTATTTATTTATTCCTTCTCACGGCAAAATAACTTACACAGGGAAACATCTATAACGTACCTGACGTAGATACTCCACCTGTTACAACGACGAAAGAGGGAAACCTTCAAAACAAATCTTCAAAAGGGCCAAAATTTCAATATCCAAGAAGACCAAAATAAAAATCTTCTACATACTTGTAAGATCAAAGGGTAAAATTCGGTCCATCCAAAAATTAAATTTAATAGGTGGTTAATCGAAAATTTCCAAAATTATTCCAAAATTATAAAATCTTTAATGTAATATTCCGTTGTCAAAAATACTTTTCAAAATTAATTTAATTTGTATTTTTATAATAATTGTTTATGTTGAAAAGTTAAAAGACATCACGTCGGGGTCACCAATTGAGGTTGTTTAGTTGTGAATTAAATAAAATATATCCTTATAACCTCTTTTTAAGGATAAATATACAAAACGTGTTTCGTTATGAAAGTGATGGAAATGAACTGAAGTTTTATTAAAATGTAAACAATAATAAATTTTCATGACAACGCCATAGTATAATGATTTTACAAATATTTTAATTTAACATCAGGTGGGTTCTGTGACGGTAACGCCACAGATATCATTTGTTAAAAAGAAAGAGATACAACAAAAATTTAGTAAAAATAAGGATAGAAATAATTTTAATTTTTCACAGTGGAAGATCATAAAAAGCATAAAAGCAAAACTCGGTGAGGGTGATGGTATTTTTGTTAAAGCAGACAAGGGCGCTGGCGTAGTAATTATCGATAAAGGTGTTTACATTAATAAAACTCACTATTTTATTTTTGGAATAAAAGGCTTAAATGGCCCAAAACGATGATTTATTCATTTAAATAAGTGCTACACGTGTTTCGCCCCTTCTAGAGACTTCGACAGGCACGACTACGAAAGAAAAATCATATAAATAGAAGTGAACTTAGAGCTAGGACTTAAATCTAAATGTTGAAGCAGTGAAGAAAAGAAATAATTACCGTCAATAGTTTTACGACAATCTTGAAGGAGTCTGTTTTGTCTTCAACATGTTCTCGTTTGATTGTTATAATTGTATGTTATCGAAATTTCAAAGTATGAGGCAGAGATGTTATCATTTTTAAGCCTCTGTTCCGCAAAAGCACCGAGAAGAACCACTCAATCAAAGTTCCAATTATATTTTATTATTCTTTTTCACAATACCATTTATCAAATGTCAAAATTGTAAAAACTCGTTGAAGTTGTCAATGTGAAGGTTTATATCTATTCTAAAAAGTAAATTTGAAGAGAATCGAAGAATTAAAATTAAGTTGAAGCAAGTTACCCGTGTGTTTCTCACGTTTCACTTAACCTCACTATTTTATGGCAACAAACAGCTATATTAAACTTAACATCAACCCGCTTAAGAGAACTATAAGAAAGACCAGAGAAATAATAAACCAATGTAACGAGACTCTGATTGAATACACACCCTTTCTGCAGAACCAACAATTTTTTAATAGTTCACTATTTATTCATAAAAACCCTACGATACCTAGGTTGCACTCGCTTCCCGAATTACATAAGGAAAACATGCTCATTCGACCCATCATTTCATTTAATAACTCACCTACAGAAAAAATTTCAAGTTTTTTATTAAAGATTTTCAAAACTTCAAGGTAATTCAAATTCGATCTCAGAAACCATAAGAGATACAGAAATGGTTAAAGGGGGGCAAAGTTGCGTATCTTAGCTCATCATTTTCAACTAAGTTTTTGGATCTAGCCGTTTTAGTTTTTAAAATATGGCCGAAAAACAAAAAAATGACTGTTTCGTTTTTTGCCTATAACTCGTTTATTTTTCATGAATCTGAAAAAACATTCTTAAGGCAACTTTTTATGAA